>NW_015389295.1:0-128071 GCF_001527695.2 Protobothrops mucrosquamatus
CGGGGTCTCCTGGAAAAACCTCTTGGCCCACGCCGCCCCCCCTCCTTCCCCCCCCCAGGATGGCGGAGTTGGGGGGATTATTATTGTTATTAATTTGCCATCACAGAGGGTTTTATTTTATTAGTCAACACTGAGCGAAGAGCTAAGCCCAATTTCATTTACGGTTAGTCCTCGAATTACGGCCACGTGCGGGATCAGAATGTATCAAAAGTGGGTTGTTTTTTTTACTTTTGAAAAGGCAGCTGGGCTGGCTTTTTTGAGGGAAAAGAAGACGTTTCGCTTCCTATCCTGGGAGCTTCCTCAGGTCTATTGGATGGTGTGGGAGACGGGAGGGCATTTACTGATGGCCGAGATTCATTCACTCAAAGACCAGAATTTCCATCGCTAAGCGGTGTGATTATTGCAAGGTGCAATGTCGTGTGACTGCGTCTCTTAGCAACGGCCATCACTCCCTATGGCCGTCGTTAAGCAAATCCTGCCAGTCCTCAGCCAGGGAGCCACCCCGATGCGGGCCGTTGATGGGCTTGGCCCATAATCCTGCCAAATAGCCTTGTGATGCCCGCAGTGTGTGTGTGTGTGTGTGTGTGTGTGTGTGTGTGTGTGTGAACTTGTGTAGGAATCTACACAAATCTACACTTCTGCACAAGCCTTCCTCCCCCCCCCACACACACATCAAATCCTCCTTTCTCTCCTAGGCCGCAGCGGTGGGCCCGGAGGACCCGGAGGCCGCCTGGGGGAAGAGAGGTACTTAGTCCACCCCACCCTCCCTCGGGGGGGGGGCAGCAGGGGGGGCGAAGGGGCCTTTTCCCCACAGGATGGATGCTGCAGCCCACAAACTGGGCTCCACAAAAGCCACCATCAAAACAAACTGGGGCCACTCTGGCTATACGGGGGTGGGGGGGATGGATGCGAACTGTAATGCTTTAGGGGTCAGTGGAGGCCGGCCTCTGGCTCCGGATTAGCCCCCTCGCTCGGCCAGACAGCCCCTCCCTTCCTCCTCCCTCCTCCGTCCTTCTGGCTCCAGAAGCACACACCTGTTCTTCCCCTCCTCCCCTCCCCTCCCCTCCCGCCCTGAAGCCCCCCCCTCAGCCTCGCTTCCTCCCTGCACCCGCTTAGCGTCCAGCCTTCCCCGTAAAGTTTCCTTTCGCCCTGAAACTTGGGGCAAGAAAGGAGCTGGTCTCCTCTGGTCTCTGCTAATCCGGGGATGGATGAATAAACTGGCCAGGCTGGAGGAGAGGGTCAAGAGGTCC
The DNA here is from genome assembly GCF_001527695.2 of Protobothrops mucrosquamatus. Classification (NCBI taxonomy): domain Eukaryota; kingdom Metazoa; phylum Chordata; class Lepidosauria; order Squamata; family Viperidae; genus Protobothrops; species Protobothrops mucrosquamatus. The sequence goes on from NW_015389295.1 coordinate 1,251, forward strand.
CTGTGCACCTGTCCGGCCAGCCCCCTCACACACACACACCCCGCTCACTGCCGGATGCAGGACCAGCCCTTGCTCTGCCCCAAAGGGACCCCCCCTGCGTGAGGGGGCTGTAGCAGCTGTCCTGCCCCCAGGCAAACCAGGGCCGCCCCCTCCCTCCCGTGATGGCCAAAGTCCGGCCCCTCGGGGTGGGGCTCCCTCCCTCCTTGCTTTCCCCCAGAGAAAACAGGAGATTGCAGAAAGAGGCACACTGGATTCTAGCTGAACCTGCACTGATTTATTTGTTTTTCTTTGCCTTTTGCAGAATACAAGGTAAGGAAAGCTCCTAAGGACATCAAAGCATGTTGAAATTCAGCCTTTTCGCCCCAAAGGCTGACTCCTGTCTCTCCTTTACTCCGTGTGAAAACTGAGCAAGTATGTACATCTCTCTAAAAATGGCGGCAAGGAGCCCGTTCTTCCAGGACTCAGACTTTCCCCCTTTCCTCCCAGGTCTACCCGTATGAAACCCTCATTGTCACCAACCGAGTTCGGGTAAAACTACCGAAGGATGTGGACAGAGCCAGACTGGAGGTAAGGAAGGAGGGCACGGTTACCCTGGAGATTAATTGCAAACGGGAACCGTAGCAAGCCCATCTCACAGAACTTCCAAAATTGGTCTTAGATGGATAGATTTCATTTTCTTTTTTCACACTGGCTAAGAAGTTGTAAAGCTACAACTTGGTAGCTGTTCTGAAGAGGGCCAGGTTAGAAAAGAGTCTTGTGTGGGATTTGAGAATTGGCATCTGATCTAAGTAACTACACACACTTTGATGGTCTCTAAACATTTCAAGACCTAAACTTGCTAAAAAAAAAGAACCCACCGCTAGAGGACTTTTTACTAGGACTACATTTCAAGAATGGATGTTTTTAAAGGTTAATAACGGTGTAATTTCACAGGCCGTGCCATTGCCTGGAAGGTAACAACAGCCTTGAGCTCAGCACAGGTGGGGGTTCCGTAGCATTTGCCAACTATTTGTTAATTTGAAGAACTGTGAAAAGTGACTAAATGATTAAAATTCCAATGAACCTTATAAATGTAGGTCTCTCTCACACACACACAAACACACACACATACACTCACACACACACACACACACACACATACAAACAAGAAGTAGAATTGTGGTCATGTGACTGAAATTCCAATATGTAATTCAAGGATACCTTCACATCTTAGACGTTCTATCGAACTCTCTCTCTCTCTCTCTCTCTCTCTGTGTGTGTGTGTGAGTGAGTGAGAGAGAAAGAAAGAGAGAGAGAGAGAGAGAGACTGCATTACAGTCAGTGAGGGATTCCCAAATTGACTAAGGTGTGTGGGTACTTTCTTAAGTATGTGGTAGAAACGGATGTTTCCAAAGCATCCAGTTTTGATCACCACGATGTAAAAAAGATGTTGAGACTCTAGAAAGAGTACAGAGAAGAGCAACAAAGATGATTAGGGGACTGGAGGCTAAAACATATAAGGAACGGTTGCTGGAATTGGGCATGTCTAGTTTAATGTCAAGAGAAGGACGAGGGGGAACATGATAGCAGACTTCCAGTATCTCAGGGGCTGCCCCAAAGAAGAGGGAGTCAAGCTATTCTCCAAAGCGTCTGAAAGCAGGACAAGAAGCAACGGATGGAAACTAATCAAGGAGAGAAGCAACCTGGAACTAAGGAGAAACTTCCTGACAGTCAGGACAATTAACCAGTGGAACAACCTGCCTCCAGAAACGGTGAAGGCTCCAAGAGTGGAAGTTTTTAAGAAGAGACTGGACAGCCATTTGTCCGAAATGGTATAGGGTTTCCTGCCTGAGCAGGGGGTTGGACTAGATGACCTCCAAGGTCCCTTCCAACTTTATCATTATTATTATTAAGTCTTCCAAGGGCCTGTTTGTGAGCCAAAAGTTTTCCTCCTTCCCTCCCTTCCATTTGTACAGGCAGCTTCCTCCGGAGCGCGGGGGGGGGGACCCTTCCAATGCCCTGTGGCCTAAGGAAGCCGCCTTAACCCGCATCTGCTGTTCTTGCTCTGTAGACAGAGGTTGTGGGTTGATCCACAACGTTGCAGTCCCTTGGTTTCTGGTCTGCTGCGTAACGTGGATCTCGCCTGCCTCTCTTTGAAGTCCTTACCGTGTCCGTTCTCTGTCTCCAAGCACCACCTCTCCACCGAGGAGTTCCAGGAGGTCTTCAAAATGAGCGTGGAACAATTTGAACGACTTGCACTTTGGAAACGCAACGAGCTGAAGAAAAAAGCTTTGCTTTTCTAGCCTGCCCGGAACTAAAGAGAAACGTGCTTCTTGACGTCGGCCAGCTCCGTCCGTCCGTCCGTCCTTCCACCACCTGCGCGCACCTGCGACTCCCCTCATGGCGCTTCACTGTATTTGGGCAGAGAAACCGACCCCCGCGGGAGGCCCGGCTCGCTCTCGCTCCCCCCCCGTCCGGCCAGCTCATTAAAGGGTGTGACAATCTCGCTTCCAGTTATTGCTTTATTCGTTGCTCGCTGCAAAGGCAAAACCAAACGCGGTAATCTCAGATAGGAAAGAAATAACCGTCATTTTGACCAAAGCGAAATACTCGGCCACGGTCTGGCCTCTACGTTTTTGGACTCGTGAGCAGACCCCATACAAAGTCAGAGTTGATGAAAGGGGGAGGGGGGCATCCCCCAGGGGGCAAAATGAAGTAAAATAAAGCCAATGTGAAAAAGATCAAAGAAAAGCATGACAGAAACTCACTCTTGCCAATCATTGTGTGTGACACCTTTTCAGAAATGAAATAAAATAAGAGCAAATCTACACTGTTACATTGTGAAATCTAATTTTCTCACATGCCAACCGGTATTTCAGATGCAAAGTACTGTAAAAAACAAAAAAAATATTACAACTAGAGTGTAACGTAAGTGTGTCCAGATTGGCAAAATACAATTCTTCTTAGCTATACTTTATTTAAAACATGTGAAATGTTTGCATTTGTGGAACGAAATTCTCCTAAATTTAAATTCTAGGGATTATATAGAAATTCTGTATTTACAAATAATAGTGCATTCTATTATTGTGGAAAAAGTCATCTGGCTGTGCAATCCTGGCTGTGTGTCCTCCTGTTTTGCTCCACCATTTCACACTGACACAAAACATGTAATTTTCTGACACACACGTCAGCATTCCCATTAAATGTCTTGTTTAGTAACCCACCGCTCTCTCCCCGGGTCGTTCTCCCCTCGCCTGGTGGGGTTGCTCTAGGCAGGGAAAGGAACTCCACATTTGGCCCAAAGACACACACACACACACACACACACACACACACACACACACACACACAGCCTTGTGGAAGGGCTCATTCCTGACCTCCACTTTCCTGCACAAGGAGCTTTGCGCCTGGCAGGATCAGGTGGGGGGGAGCATGAAGGTGTTTGGAGGCTCCAAAGGCCCGACTGGGGCTGCCATCCCGGGGCTGCCTTCCCACCCCTGCTTCCAACTGAACCCCTTGGATGCTGGGGGTGACGCCCCAAGGAACCATCACAAATAAAACGTGTTCCTTGCATAATTGGGTGGGAACAGGGCTCTCGTGGGGACCCAGTGAAAAAGTTGGTGAAAACCCTGAACAAACGTTGCCTTGATGCTCGGAGTACCCTTGATTAAACAAAAGGAGATTAAAATCCAAAAGGCAGATATAACTGAATGTGTAGAATGGAGACCCGAGTCACATGATTGGAAAATGACAGTTGAAAGATGAAGATAGCATTTGTTGAAAAGGAACCAGCCTGATTGGTGAACTTAGTCCATGCTCTGGAGCAGTGGCTCTCATCTGGGCAAGGGGGGGCCTGGAAACCGCCAATCTGACTGCCCAGATCCAGAGAGAGATTCAAACACACAAACCCCCGCTTCCCGTTTTTTTTTTTCTCCCATCGGGTTTTTTTGGGGGGGAGGAAAATGCCCAATGACTCTTGGCTTCTAAGCAAACGAGGGAGGTAAGACGTGCCAAATGCCACAAATGCAGGATTTTTATTTTATTTTAGCTTTCTTTGAAAACTTTTCTTTTTCTAATAAAGCACGTGTGTTGTTGTCATTTTGGGAGAGATTGTTCTAAAGGGAGACAGAAAACCCAATTTCAAAGATAGATTTCTGTGCAAGGGTAAAGTTTGACGATGCAGCTGTCCAAATGCCAAGGCCAGAAAGCTAATGAGCTCTCAGAAGTTGAGGGAAAAGAATAAGGGATGAAGAATTAGGAATAAAAAGACCACAAGGACCCTGGAGACAAAGCGGTGGGAAATGTCCTGTGCTGGACGAGACCAACAATGGTCTGTTTGCGAGGGCTGGTCTGATTTGAGCTCAGGACTTTGGGGGGGGGGTGTCACCATAATCACCAAATCCCTTCCTGCTGGGCATTTTACCATAATCAACAGCGTTCCTTTCCCAACCGAGTTTTCTTCAGAGCTGAAGCTCCAGAGAAGCTTGTGGGGAACCAGAATCAAAACCAAACGGGTCACAGACCCCCCTTTTCCAAGGAGAACCAGCTCCGCGATTTGCCCCATTCCGCAGCTACTGACTGGCCTGCTCTGGGACACGGTGCAGCTGGCAACACAGTGTGTGTTGTGTTGTGCTGGCAAAGGGTGGCAATTGCAAAGCCATAAGTCCCTCAGCCCCCCCGCCCCCCCACTTTCCTCCCTAAGGGGCTTCCTTCTCCCTCTGCGCTGTGCTCGCCTTCATCCTGCCTGGTGGGGCTGTTCAGACAACCTCAACCACGAAGGCCATTTTGCAGGGAGGATGGAGTCATTTCTGCCCTTCTGGGCTGCGAATGGAAAGACAGGCAGGGGGCTGCGGGGGGGGGGGCTCTGGCGAAGGCCCTGCTAGGCTCAGTGGGGCCCTATGAACCTGGACAGGTAAAGCCTTGGCCTTTTCTTTCAAATGTAGGAGAAGGAAAAAGTTAAGATTTGGATCAATAAAGACAGAAAGGTCCACATCCAGCCAAAAGTTTTGTTTTGTTTTATTATTTTTTTAAAAAAAAATGGCACATTCACAATAACATTTATAAAACTCCTTGGAAATCTTCACCACACAAGAAACCAAAAACTTACACACATACTTCAGGTGTGGAATACTTTGCACTCCCCACAGTGGGCTAAATAAGGATATATTTTTTTTAAGTATTCAGAAAAACAAGGCAGGATGGAGATGAGGTACAGATTTGTGAAGGAAGAGGGGGGGGAGGAGGACAGCGGAGAATGCAAACTATTCCAGAAGTCGGTTGAAGCAGACAGTCAAGCCACACTCCAGAAACCATGGTCCCCTGCCCATCCTTCCCTTTTGCCAGCTTCCAATTAAACCAGACATAGACACATCCAGGAAGATCGCATCTTTTGCGCCGTATCCCCCGTCTACCTTTCAATCTTAGCCTCTCTTTTACAGCCGTGTAGCTGCCCAACATCCCTCCCAGCAGAGAGAGGCTGAGCTGGAGAAGGTGGGTCCCTTTCCTGGCCGGGAGTTTTGTGACCGTCCCGGAGAAGAAGCAGCGTCCCAACAGAGTCACGGGAGGAGGGGGGGCCCAGGAGGGTCTATTCCAGACCCCCGAGGCAGGTTCACACCCCTGGGAGCTCTTAATCCAGACTAGGACTTTGTCCCCTGGCCATAGAAAGAGCAACCAGCAAAGTCACTTCACATTATATAAATATATATCATTTAATTCTTTAATTCTTTCCAATAAATAAATAGATCAGGAAAAAACTATACTTTAGTTCTTTTATTTGATAGCTTTGGTCTCTTAAGTTCCTTCACCTGAAGTCTTAGCTGCCTATTCTTCATCCTCAAAATTTCGCTTTTGATTTCATCTAACAACAAAAGATTGCAAAAATACACTTTAGCAAATAACATCTGTTTTTTTTTTAATGTAATCATATCATAAAGGAGGAAATTAAATCAGTCACCAGAATCGGTAGGTCAAAAGTGTCTGGAGAATTAAAAATGCTCTAGATTGCCTTCTTTACAAGACAAAGGACCACTCCAGGGATGTCTGGGGGGGGGGCAAAAAGGTCAAGGGCTGCAGCTGCACCATTCCAACGCTGCCCCTTTAAGATAAATGGGGAAGGGCACCCCCTCAGGAAGTAATTGGATGGAGGGGGACCCTGGAGAAGACCCCCAGCCCCAGGACCATCTTGGCCATCTTGCTGTTTATCTAAGCCCCCCCACCCCCGAATGGGCGCTCTTTGGGGCTGGCACTAAAATGCTGCCCTGCCCCTCCGTTCTTCGGGAATTCAAAGTCTGCAGCCCCAATTGTTAAAGTGGGAGAGGATGATGGGGCCCACCGTCTTTGGTCCCAGAAGGCACCCCAGCCCCTGCCTTTGCCGTCCCTCAGACCCCATCAGGGACCCCCCCCCTAGATGCCCCAGGCAAGTCCTTCCGGGCAGAGGACCAGCTGGCTCCCTGGGATCAGAGCCCGGCAGACAGAAGCTCTTAGGGAAGGGGTGCAAACCCCAAGGCTCCCCCTCCCCCACCCTATCCAGGCAGGCCTGGGGTTCTCCCCAGTGGGAGGGGCAGGTCTCCCTCCCGACTGGCAGGACCTCCGCCCTCCACCTGTGTTCCCCACGCCATGCCTTTAACTTCCCCATTTTCAAGGGACCCTCAACGGCTGGTTCCAAGGGTGTCAGCTGGGGGGGTCCCCTTCTCCAGACTCAAGGGAGGCACCACCCACCCTTGGTCTCTTTGGTATCCCACCATCTTTTTTTTTAAGGTCATCTTACACTTATTTCTAGTCTTTATACTCAGAGGAGAGGAATATTGCATAAAAATAAATATTTCCAAGCAAAGTGACGTAAGGAATAAATTAAATCTGGCAAATAAAAAAGTAGTTCTGGCCATAATTTCCCAAACACAAAAGTAAACCACCATTTGACGAAGTGGGGCAAAATGTCTCTTTCCCTGGCATTGAAGTAAATTCCAGTGTGTTGCACTTCACCCTGCAGGAAACACTGTAAAACATCGGGAGGAAGGGAGGGTTAACTCACAAGGAACTGGCCTCTTAAGACATGAGCGACCGACACAAAAACGGTTTAGCCTCCACGTAAGGTAACGAAGGATTCAAGGAGCTCCAAGGGCCGGCCGTCCCTCAGTCCTCCAGAGGTACGTGGCCGGAAGGAAGGAGAACGGCAGGACAAACAGCCGCCTTTCCCTTGTCCTAGCGGAGCACTGAAGTCCCGGCAAGGACCAGGAAAACACACGGAGGACTTGGGGGGGTCACAGCAGTGGTTACAAGGGAGAGCTCCTTTCAGAGACAAGCAAGGATGGCGGGATTAGGCATTTTCCTTGGGCTGAATGCTAGTTAATTCCACCATTGAGCTCTTGTTGCCAGTCGCTGGAGCAAGGCCGTTTGCGGTTCGCCTCTCAAACCCACTGGAGATGTCTTCAAAAGTCCTGCCTTTTGTCTCAGGGACTTTGAAGAAGGTGAAGAAGAAGAAGAAGACAAGGAAGGCAACGAAGATCAGGAAAACGTAAGGCCCACATAATTTCTGCAAGGAAGATGATCAGAATGTTATCTTTGCTCTAAGACAATGGGCCTGAAAGTTCACACGTACAATAGCTCTGGTCTGCAAGGTGCAAAGGGTCAGGGCCCGGTCTTTATTCAACAGCCCACTTTCCCCCCTACCAAACTGAAGCATCACCTCTGCCACACCCTGTGACACGGCCAGACTAGACTGATGGCGTGCCGTAATGAGAAAGACCTCCTTCTCTGGGCCACCGAAGGACATTCGAGGAGCAGGAAGTGGAAGGATAAGGACCTCCTATGGTTTGGTTCTTCATGAGGAGCAGAAGTGAGAACTTTGCTCCAGCTGATATTTATGCACAGCCTCTCCTACTGGGCTTCAGCCGAGCAATGGACTGCAGTGAAGCAAGTTCTCCCTCTCAACAGCCGTTCTGACAACAGCAACCTGCAGTTCTTGGCCCCCTTTTAGTGCTTGTCGTTTCCTCCTTCTATTCCCCACCTGACGGCCAACTTCAGGGGAAAGGAGCAGACCTCACTGTGTTCACACCAAGCCCACAAAGAAGGTCCAACGCGGAGGCCTTACCTCTGCATAGGGGAAGAGCATGCCCACCAGGAAGTTGGAGGCCCAGTTGCAGAAACCAGCCACCGCCACAGCTGCAGGACGAGGGCCCTGGCTGAAGAGTTCGGACACAATGAACCACGGGATCGGTCCAGGTCCAATTTCAAAGAGAGCCACAAAGGCAAAAGTGGCAAAAATACTGACGTAGCTGATCCACCTCACTATGCGCTGCAAAAACAGAGATGCGGAGTTAACCGTTTGTAATCCCAGGGTAGCACTGGTTGATCCCAACTCTTAGCATCTGCTGACCCGGGAATTGATCAACCAGGAACCTTTCTTGGGTCAGATGGTCCAAGAAATCTGCATAACTCCAGATTTCCTTGGAGAGCAGAGATGAGCAGCAACCAGTTCATTCTTATTTCTGGCCTTGCTTGGCCAGCAAAATATTTTAGTCAAAAAAAAATGGGAAAAGGGCTTGCTAAATTTCCACCTTCTGCCTCTCGATAACTACGATAGTGCTAAAGCAACATCTGGGATGAATATGGACTGTAAGGTATTTAGTAGGTCTAAACTCGGCCCTGATAAGACCATTTTGTAATAGGCATTTGTCCATAGTGGACATTCATGATTGTCTTCTTTGGACTATCACCACATCTTCCCTGTTCTTCTCCCATGAGGGTACAACAACATCTAATGAAATCTCTGGAGCCCATAGGGAGTCCAAAGTTCAGTTGGAATTTCAGAAACTTAAGTTTGTACAAAATGCCAAAGCTAAATGATCGAGATCAGAAGAACATTGTCCCACCCTAGCTCATGACCTCGATTTTGATTCCTGCATGCCTAAATCGCTTGGGAGGAGGACATCTCAAGGAGTTCCTGTTCTCCTAGGAACCACGTGGAAGGGAGTCTCTTGTCTCTAAGGGGCAGCTGGGCAAAGTGACCTCAATTATCTTGTTTCCCAGCTAGATTGTACAATCTGTGACTGCCAGGAGACTTGATTAGAAATCAGTGGTTTTCCGCATGGGGATGAGGAATGGGGGAGGGTAGAACCCCCTAAGATATGTAAGTCCAGACACGAAACTGCCTCCGTCCTCTTTCCTCAGGGTGTGTACTTCATTTCAGTCCAAACTGGGAGGGGGGCTACCAGGAAGCAGAAATGCTGCTGCCTACCTTCAGCGCCAAGGACACCGTCATGATGGTTGCGCAGACAGCCATGCCCCCTAAACCAATCAGGTGCAGGGTCCGACGTCCCGCTCGCTCCACAAGGAAGAGCTGCGGAATGGGGAGGGGACACATAAGGTTGCGGTGGACAGCAAATCTCTCTGCAACCGTAGGAACAGTCACCAGAGAACGGTAAAAAAAACTCTCTGTGAAATGGTAAATTGGATCCCGTTGCTGTGACCGCTACCCTTAACTTATTGAACCGCACCCTCTGGAATCCCCTCTCCACACAGCGGTCCAATGTGGTACCACACTTTAAAGGCAACACGCACACGAGCCTTTCGTGATCGTCTGGTGGGCACCAGAGTGTGTAATGCCCATCTTAAGGCCATTCTAGGTCAACATGTCAGCCATACTCGGGTGATCTAAGCCCCATCCTTTTTTAACATAGTGGGTCCCCACCCCCACCCCCCAAAGCTGCCCCTGAGGCTAGGAACATTTTCTCTGGCAAGTCCCTCCAGATTTCCAAGAGGATCTTCCGCCTCAGGCCCCCACAATGCAGGGCGATCCCATCCTTTATCACCACGTACCGACACCACAGTAAAGACGGTGTTGACCACGCCGGCCCCGATGGTGGCATAAACTGGTTGCTCCACTCCAGCATCTTTGAAGATCCCAGTGGAATAGTAGAAGACCTGCGAGGAAGACCGAGGGTGGAGGGCGGTGCTTAGAACCGGGAGGGAAATTTGAGCTCTGAGCACACGGCACCTGCTGGGGGACGGGTGAGAAAGGGAGGACCCTCTTTCACCCCAGTGAGCGTGAAACAGGAAGCCAAACAAAAGCGCCAGGTGCGTCCACAGGAAGATCCCCAAACCCACAATGTCACTGTGCCACTGACCCCCTGCCCTTTTGATCCATGCAACAGAGGGACGGCTTCAATGGCACGGTTGCAGCGGACATCCTGGCCTTTTGAGTTCCCCTCTTATGGCTGCTCCCCTCCCTTCCCAGGGAGCTCCTCCCATCTCCCGCCAGACAAGTGGCTTCCAGCAGGTCCAGCATGGAGACTGGCCCTTGGGGGACCCACCGCGTTGATGCCCGAGAGCTGCTGCGAGAGTTGCAAGGCGATGGCGATGATGATGGCCTGGCGGTAGCTGGGGGAGCGGAAGAGTTCTGGGATGGTGACTTTCTTCTCCTGGGACATCTTGGCGCTTTCCTCCTTCATCTCCTGGATGTCGCTGGACACGTCCTGGACACCCCGCAGGCTCTGGAGCACTGAGGGAAGGAGGACGTGGACTGGGTCAGGCGCTGGAGAGGGCCCATCAGTTTTGTGCCCAATCTATTTCTAGGAAGGGTTCTCCTTCCCTGAACTACTCGTCCTGCCCAGGTAAGGACAGGAGCCCCATTCACTGGCCCTGGAGATGACGGATGGCTAATATTCCAGTCTTTCGTGGCCAGGGAGGAGAGGCTTCTGCACACACATGGACTTTTGTGTGGTGTTACATTCCAGCGTGCCAGGACCTCAGCCTCAGAACAAGCGGAGAATTGTGCCTGCCGGTTCAGAAGAGGGGAGGCAAGAAAGGCAGAGATCCACCTTCGGAAACAACAGAGAGGCCTCCTGTCATGAGCCCTCTGCGATCTGGATGGAGCGGCCGGACCGGCAGTGAAATCTGTGAAGACTCCGCTGCCGTTCTTTCAACAAGGAGAAAAGGACAGCCAAGTTCTGAAGGCTGCTGTGCCCTTCCCAGGAACCCTCTTCCTAGCAGGTATTATTTTATCAAAGTCTTCCTTTTCACCGATCCTTTCACTTACTGCTAAAATGCTTTTGGGGTTAGCACCTGCCTGGCAAAATGTTTTGCTAAAACAGGTGTGCCGTTGTGCAGCTCTGCAGGGCTGCTGCAGGACGAATACCTTTGACGGCCTTCTCTTCCTCCATCTTGTTGATGAGCAGGAAACGGGGGCTCTCCGGGCAGAAGGGGAGGGCCAGGAGCTGCAGGAGGGCTGGGATGATGGTGAACCCCAGCAAGACAGGCCAGAGAGTTTCCGTCCCCAGGATAACATGCAGGCCGAAGATCTGAGGCCAAGCAAGAGAGAGAGGGGCACAAGGGGGGGGGGTGTCAGGCCCCATCCCCAGAAACCGAAATGCGAGGAGGGAGGGAGTCAGCCGGGCAGGATTTCCTCGGAACCTCCGGAGAACCTCCTTGGGGCTGCTGAGACTCAAGAGATCCTTGGCCTTCCACAGACTGAGCAGACCCAGAAGTCCCCCTGCTGCTCCAGATCCCACGGAAACTGATTTAGCTGAGGAATCCTCTCCTGCTCAGCGCAATCACCGCCCACAGCGGATCACAGAGCATCAATCTCTTCCCCAGGAAGCCAAAGGGCCAAGTGAACACGCCCTGGCCTCTCTGCCCTGTGAAGGCAAGGCCGCCCAACACAGCCACACTTCTGGGACGAGGGCTCGCTCACCTGGCCCACCAGGATGCCCACCACAATGCCCAGCTGGTTCAGGGTGCCAAAAGCCCCCCGCAAGGTAGTCGGGGAGACTTCACTGATGTACATGGGCACAAAGCCAGTGCAGAGGCCACAAAAGACCCCAACGACGAAGCGCCCGATGATCAGCATCTCCACCGCCTTGGCCAGCTTGGAGAAGCCCATCAAGATGCCAGCTGCGATGGCCAGAACGTTCGCCAGCAGCATGGAGTTTCGCCTGCAGAGGGGGGAAAAAAGTTCGAGAGAGAATTGAAAGAAGCATTAGAAAAGGTCAGAGAAGAGAGGGGGGTGTCTCTGGGTGGGGCTCCAGCACAGCATCCGAATTCAGAGAGCAGCCACAACATCTCAGGGCTTCACCAGTCTCTGGGACAGCCACGATCTGCCGGTCATGGCACAGAGGTGCCCACAGGGGAGGCCCAGCTGGGCTCCCCTCCTTGGCACTGGCGCCTGGTGCTTGAAGGCCTGGTCTCCTAATGGCTGCCCTGGGGGGGAGCTACCCCAGGCCCTTCCCTGGCCAGACTCAACCCCCAGCAGCTTCACCTCAGGGCCCCTTTCAGACCTGGGCCCCCGTGCCCATTTCCTCTCCCATGCCCCTCTTCTGTGCCAATCCTCACCCACCTGCCAAAGCGGTTGACAAAAAACCCGACGGAGAAAGAGCCAATCATCCCTCCGACTGAGAAAATGGACACCGAAATGGACCACAGAGCGGTCAGCAGTCTATCCGGGATGTAGTGTCCCGTCCGCTCTATCCAGGTGGTGTTGAAAAAGCCCTTGATGATCTGCAAGGACAGAAAAGGGAGCTCCGGGTTTCTGAACAGGAAGAAGAAAAGGGGGGGAAGTTGAGAGCGGGTGCGGTCAGCTCATCGGGGACGGCCAGGAGAAGAGGAAAAGCACCAAGCCAGGAGGCCTGGCAAGTTCCCACGCCCAGAGCAGGGGTGGCCAACCGACCCGGCCAAGCTGCCCCCAATGTGAAGACCCCCTGTGGAGGAGGAGCTCCTGGCCAAGCCGAGGCTCCCCGCTGCCTCCTGAAGAGGCGGCCTTCCAGCAAAGCAAGGCAGCGGGGAGACTGCCCATCGTTAGGCCTGCGGTTGTGTTCACACAACTTTCCCAGGGGGGGCGTTTGGCTGCTGCCCATCCTGAGTTCGCAGTACGCCTCCCTGCAAAGAGCAACGGGACATCCATGGTGGGGGGAAGGGGGGGACCAGGACGAGCGGACGGGAGACTCCTTGCCAAGACAATGTCCTCCAGGGGGGACCTTCTTTGGCTCAGCTGGGACCAAATTATCTCTCTCAAAATAGCTAGCAAAATAATCATTTCAAGAAGCTCTTTGTGCCCCTCACACATTCCTCTTGAAGAAAATCTTATTACATTCCATTATATTCATGGCTTTTCATTCTGGATAAACTGAACAAGAATAACAGCAACAAAAATCAAAGTCGAACTTTCTGCAGTTTTGAAGAAAAACCTCCAGAATGATCCTTTTGGGGAGAAGAACGGGTATCAAAGAAAAGATCATCAGACTGTAGATGTTCCCAGGATTAAATCAATATGTACAAGCAGAAGTCAACAATAAAAGCATCCAAGATTTGAAAAATCAGGAAATTTCTTTAGTAAATTCTGGCCAGGTAACTTCAATGTTCATACAAGTCAGTTTTTTCTCTCGCTCATGAGGACAAACCGCTTACGCTCTCACGTTAGTCGTGTGCTTGTATTTTCACCCGATACTAGAAGAATATCAAGTGCTCCTCCGATACCCACCAGGTTTATTCCACGGAACGTGGGTTGGTAGATTTAAAGAGTTATGTTTTATTATTTGTAGCTCTTTAAATGGACCCAAAGGGCTAAATCAGTGGTTCTCAACCTTTTTAATGCCGCGACCCCAAGCGGTCGTAAGTCGAGGACTAAACAGGTCGTAAGTCGAGGACTACCCAACCGGTCGTAAGTCGAGGACTTTCCCTGCCCGGGAGCGCCGTGCATGCGTGGTTCCGCCCCCTGCGCCAGCCGAGGCGTAGCTGGCAAGCGGCAGAGATGGAGCAGGCCGACCACCAGCTGGCCCAGCCCAAGGGAGGTAAGGCACCCGCCGGAAAAGGGGGGAAAAAATGGCGGACAAAAAAAATGGTGGACAAAAAAATGGCGGACAGACTTGCTTGGCAACCCCTGTGAAATGGTCGATCGACCCCAAATGGGGTCCCGACCCACAGGTTGAGAACCAGTGGGCTAAATTGTTAACAGGGAGGTAAAAGGCTTTCCTTCCCAAAAGGGCATGGGGGCTTTGTTAAAACGGGGGAAAATCCCCCTGCTGCCCCCAGCAGCTCCCTTACCACGCAGGGCTGGGTCCAGCTGCCCCTTTCAGGGGGAGCCACAGAGGGCAGCCGGGCAAGGGATCCTCTGCGGAGACACCAGGGGGCAGCAGGAGGCCAGCCCGGAGACCTGCGGGGGCTCGGAGAGGAGAGGAGCCCGTCTAGCCGCTATCCTGTCTCCCCCCTCCCTCCCCCCCACCCATGAGCGTGGAGGGCAGGATGCGGCACATGAATCACCAGCCTGAGGAGTGACGAGGAGCGCGACCCACGCATTTCCTCCGCCGTCCTTGCCGTCTTCATTAAGTGGCCTAATTGATCAGAGACACAAATTATTTGGAATTCCCTGAGTCATTTTCCTTCCCATATTTTGACCATAGCGTGGAAAAGATGACAGCTGGAGGTGCTGGCAGGATGAAGGAGCTGGAGAGATTAAGCCTTTGGCCTGCCTCCGTCCCCCCTGGCTGTCCTTGCTCCTTCCACCCTTCTGTGACTCAGCAGCCTTGAAGAGGCTTTCTGGGGAGGGGCTTGCAAAGGGGCCTCCGCCCACAGGAGGCGTGGGGGGCGCTGCAAGGGGGGACCCTCCCTAGTTTTCCAGAGATTAGAAAGAGAGGCAGGGGCAAATATTTTCAACCTTGCAATAAAAATAGAACCAGGAGTCCTGGCTGTGCTTCTCGTCTGGACTACCTCGCAGGGCTGGCTTTCCAAAGTCCTAGCGATCCCAATTTAATCTCAGCCGAAGGCAAAGTTCCCAAGATCTTCTCCACTCTCCACTCCTGCTGCTGCCTTTGGGGATGGGGGGGGGATGGGGGGTGTTATCCTTGTCAGACTGTTCCTTAATTTCAGGTCTTGCATAAATAAAGGGGGTTTATACAAACAAAAAAAATGGAGCTAGAGTGATCCTTGTTAAAAATGCGCAACCATGCAAGTTGTGGAAAAAATGTGGTGCCTTGGCAAAGTTCTCTGGAGGGGAAGGCAGCTCTTCTCCCGCGAAGCAGCAGGACATCCCCCCCCCGGCCAGCCACCCCTGGTGAGACCTGAAGGGGACCCCCCCAGGCCTCGGTTCTCCCCATTCAGCACGGAGGCCCAACCACTCCCTCTGTCGCCCAATGCCTGCATGTTTCTCCCCAGAAGAGACAACCCCACTGGCCCAAGGTCCCCCCAGGAGTCCTGGGGACCGGGGGGGGGCTCCATCTCCAGACATGCTGGCAGTCTGCAGAAACAGCCCCCCCCCAGCCTCACCACGAGATGTGGGGGGCCCCATCAGCACAGAAAGAGGAAGCGCGGCTGCTCCTTCTCTGGCGGGCGAGGCAGAGAGCAGGGGAAGGGGAAGGGGAAGGGGGCGCTTCCAGGACTGAAACCAGAAGGTGCTCCGGAGATGGGGGCGCTGTGTCAACCCATTTCCCACCCCCAAGGCCCCCTCGGCCGCCTGGGGACAAGCCCCTTTCTCCCGGGCCCTCCCCAGCCGAGCGGACGGAGGGGAGCCCAGCGGTGGAGAAGCGGCTGCCAGAGCCAGGCAGGTCCTGTCCCGGCTGGGCGGAGGGGGCGGGAGGGCCAGCCCTGCCCCAGAAAGGGCCGGCGGGGAGCGGACTCTCCCCCTCTTCGCTCAGCTCTTCGGGGCGCTGCTGGGCCCGTTACTCGGCCGAGGAGGAGCCGAGTCCGTCGGCTTCCAGGGCCGCGGCGGGGGACGCCCTCTCCGTCCCGAGGGAGGGCTCAGACCAGCCTCCCTCCCGCCCCCGGCCGGCCCCACCTCCGAGCCGCCCTCTGCCCCCAGGGCCCGGCACCCCTCGGCGCTCTTTCCCCGGGAGAGGCTCCCCCCGCTTCCGTGGAAACCCGCGAGTCCCGGCGTCGCCGTTTCCCAAAACTATCCCGGCAGCCACGAGCCCTCCGCTCCCCCGCAGAGCCGGCAGCTCCGTCGCCTCCCTTAAGCGTCCTCCCACGGGGCAGCCTGGCCGGGTCCGCGACGCCCCCGCCCCCCCTTGGCCCTCGGGGTCTCCCCGACGCCTCCCCGTCTTGGCCGCTGCAGCAAATTCTCCGGGTAACGGAAAGCGCCCCCCCGCCTCCCCAGGCCTCCCCCCCCCGCTTACCTCCTCGGGGGCGTTGATGACTCCCGTGTTGTAGCCAAACTGGAGGGATCCGATGGCCGCCACAGAGACGGCGGCGAGCAGGGGCCCCGTCAGCTTCCCCTGGAAAGACAGCGCCGGGCCAGTCAGGCTCTCCGCAGGGCCAAAGGGGGCCCTCGAGGCTGCTCGGCCGGACTTGGAAGAAGGCGAAGGCCGCTGATGCGGCGTCGGGGGGAGGGGGGGAGGGGGGCCCTTTGAGCCAGTGGCGACTGCCTGGACAGTCCCGGCAGGTTTCCTGGCCAGGTTTCGGGGGGGGGGGGTCTGCCTTCCTTGCCCGCTTCTTCCTCGGCGGAGAGGGAGGGACCGCCCCACCCAGCAGGCTCTCCTCTCCCCGTTGGGTGCAGTCGTGGGGCAACACGGGGCAACGTCCCCCTGTTCTGAGGAGGGCCGAGAGACCTCAGGCCGGCTTCACTCTCTGCATCTTGCCAAATATCTAGGGACGCACAAAGCACCCAGGCCCTCTCGCCGGGGGGCCTCCCACAGCCAGACCCCAAGGTAAGCCCCCCTTGGACCCCCTTATCTCATCCCCCCCAAACGCCTCCCTCCCTCGCTAGCCTTTCACTGGCAGATGGGCTCCTTACCCACCCGGGGAGTCCATGTTTCCATGGCAACAGGTAAAATGAAGAGACAGGTGGGAAGTCATTTGGTTACTGCCTCCAGTGGAACCGATTTCCCCCACACAAACACAGCGTCCCCTCCCCCCTTTCCACTGTCCAAAAGTGTCTTTCGGTAAGTCCAATGTCAAAATTTCCTGCTCCGTTCTATATTATATTAAGTCAGAGTGGAGTGTTGTTCTCTTTTAATTGTGCTGTTTGGCTCTTTCTAGTTCCCCTCTAGTGCCCGACCTTCAAGGTAGCATCCTATCCTCTTTTCTAAAACAACAGCATTTTCCCACAGAAAGTAGTCGTATAATGAATTTCAAAATATTATTTCAAATATATCTGGACTCTTAAATCAGTTTGCAACTTTCTAAAATCAATCATTTTGTTCTTTATTTCACAAAAATATCCTTAAACTTGTATTTAAAACTTCTTTCGCTAAAGACGGAAAGAAATTCAACTAGTATTGTAAGAACTTGTTTCTGAAGTTTCCCAAAATCTCTAAAAAATAAATAAATTAACAAGCAATTTTTGAAAGTGATCACAAAAGGAAGTTGCAAATCCGGTGTCCCTTCTGAAGGCAGCAAAGGCGGATTGCCCAAGACGCCTCTTTCCTCATCTCCCAGAGTTTTAAATTCACTGCAGATGGCTGCCTTGGGGTGTCCCCCATTAGGAGCAACTGTCTGGAGCACTTGTGGGTGATCCCAGGTCTTCTCATGATCCAGAGAAGAAATTTTTGCTTCCAGTAAAGTTGTGTTTAGTTTGCTATCTTTTCCCTGTTTCTATTTGCATTTTAACTATTTTACTGGCCTGGTTTGCTTTTTAATTTTTGTGATGCTAAAAGCTTATCAGAAAGAGATAGAGAACCTCTTCTTCTATGGTTGCACAAATTGATTAAAAGGGACACAGTGTGTTGAGAAGGAATGTATCACCCACCGCTTTCTTGAGGTTCTGTCTTACACCTCCCAAAAATGTTCAGCTTTCTAAGGCTTCCCAGCATTCTTCTCAGCTGTCACTCTTAAATGCCCTTAAATTGAGTGAAAATCACCCAGCAGACCAAGGCAGGTAGGTAAGTGATCCAAGAATAAGGGCGAAGGGCTAAGCCCGACCCAATACATCCCTGGCTGCAGAGCCACAAACAATGTCACACCTCCAGGGTCTGAAGGACTTAATGCAACGAGATGGGAAGAGGCCCTTTCACCAACTCCTAGGCAGGTGCACAACTGAGGCCGAGAGTCAGAGGCCACTTCCTGGCGGTGAGGGGAGCCTGCCTGGCTCTGCAGCCCAACCCTTGAGAGCCCCCGGGGCCACCCAGCTTTAGACACTGTGGCCCCTCGGGGCGTCCAATTGCAATTTCTTTCCACCAATCGCCTGACTTGTTGTCTCTGGAATCCTGCGGGGGGGGGGGGGGGGTTTATCTGAAGGGTAGGTGCTTGACGCTCCCGTCCTTCGCGTCCCTTGCACTGGAGAGCCATTTGCTGGCAAAATCCCGCGTTGCCACCCTTCTACCTGCCTTCCCCCCCCCCAACTGGGTGAGGGTCCTGTTGCTGGCCAGCATCCTTGGCAGCGTCAAAAGATACAGATGGCGGGGAGGGGGGGGAAGGAAGGGAGGGAGGGAGAGGCAGCAAAATGGCAGGAAATCTGCCAGAGAGCCCTCCTCCTCCTCCTCCTCCTCCGCCCTTCGCAGGCGCTGGCATTTGCATGGACGGGGGGGGGGCTGGCAGGGGGTTGGGTGGATCTAGCCCCCCCTTGGAGGTCGGGCGGGGGGGCTTGATCTCTCCCACCTCCAGATGACCTTGACACCTGCTGAGGGTCCCAATCCGAAGCCGCCCTGGCCGAGCCCGCCTCTGCTCCCGGCACCCTTCCGGAGCTCCAAACCAGCCGGGCTTCCACCCATCTCTCTCTCTCTCTCTCACGCAGGCACACACACACACAGACACGCTGGTTTTCCTCCGAATGGGCCCTGGTGAGGCAGCCTGGCGAGGCAGCGGGAGGCAGTCCGGGCAGAGTCTTCGCTGCTGCAGCCCTGGAGACTTTACACCCAACGCCTCGGGAGAAGAGACGTCCCGTCCCTCCGCCCGGCTTCCCACGCCGGCATTTCGAAGCCTCCCGCCCTGCCCGGGGCAGAGGCCGGTCCTCCCTTCCGGCGAACGGCCCCCCAAGCGCCCTTGGCCGGACGCGACCCTCGCCGCATCCTCCGCGGAGCCCGCCCTGCGCCCGCCAAGCCCCCGTTTCCGCCAAGCCCCGCGGCCTCCCAGCGGCGGCCCCCGCGCTGACCTTCCCCTGCTCCGCGCGGCCGGCCGCCTCCATCGCTCGCCCGTTCGTCCCCGGTAGGTCTGCTGCAGATGCTGCGCCGCCGCCTCCGCGCCCGCCCAGAAGCCGCTTCTGCCTCCCGCCGCCTCCGACGCCTTTATAGCTGCCGTGGGCTGGCGGGCGAGGGGGGTCGGGCAGAGCAGCCCCCGCCCAGGGGCCCGCCGGGAGAGGCGCGGCTGCCTCGCCCCCCGATGACGCGCGCGGGGCGGGCTATGGGCCACGAGACGGGCGGGGGCGGCTGCGGGGCTTCCAGCTTCCCCTTCCCCTTCCCTCCCTCCCCCTCCCCCTCCTCCTCCCCCTCAGCCGGGCGGGCCGAAGCGCCCCCCAGCCCGTCCTGAGCCAAAGGCGGGGGTGGGAGCCGGCCGCCCCCTCCCAGGCCCGGCCGCCGCCGCGAAAAGCCAGCAGGGCGAGCAGCCGGAGCCGCCCGAGGGAGCCCCGGGAGCAGCCGGAGCCGAGCGGTGCTGGCGGAGGGAAGCTGCGAGGAGAAGCGGCTCGGGCGGGTTGCGGAGCCCGGCGGCTCCTCCCAGCCCCGCCGCCCCCGGGCGTCGCCCCTGCCACCAGCCGCTGGGCCGGGGGGGAGCCCGGAGGAGGAGGGGAGCGGAGCGGGGCCGGCCCGGGGCTTCCTCGGGATTTCGGGGCCTTCCCCTCCGGTCCGTTCCTGCCTGTGGGGCCGGCGGGGCTTCTCCCTCCCGGGAAGGCGAGCCTCCGACCGAAGGAAACGCCCGGGGCCGGCGGGCTGCCTGGGCTCTGGGCCGGGCTGCTTACGAGCGGGACGTGCCGTCTCGCCAGCTGCCCTCCCCCCCCCCTTCCTCCCTCCCTCCCCCCCTTCCTCCCTCCCTCTCTCTCGCAATCGCGGCCTCCGAGCGGAAAGATGCGACGCAGCATCCTCGCCGTCCGCAGCCCGGCCTTGCTCTGTTGCCATGGCAACCGAGGCCTGGCATCCAAGGAAAGAAGCCGCGGAAAGCCGCCGCTCCTGGGCGCCGGGTCGGATGCGAGCAGAGGCCCGGCGTTAGGCCGGTACCTGTCCGGGCAGCGTCCCCCGAAGGCCCCACGAGGCTCGACTTCTGCCAGGGTTTTATTCTAGGCCTAAAGCAAGCAGGGCAGGCATTGACTGGGGGGGGGGCCTCTCAGACCTTGTTGGGCTACATTTGGAGAACCGATCTGAGGTGTGTGCTGTGTGGAATGAGATGTTTTCCAGTGAGGCTCCCTGAAAGATTCGTTTTGCCCAGAATCTCAGACAAATTCATCTTGTCCTGCCTTCTAATCGTTTCTTGGCCTTTTGGTGAAGATCCAGCCCCCCCCCCCCCCCCGATTCAATGGACCTTCTTGGGGGAAAAAATTGCCGTTTCTTCCCTCTACTAAAATGAAGGTTTTATTCTACTGATCATTCACAAGGTTTCGATGTTGCAAATGCCTTAGGACCAAATTGCAAATTTGACTGATATATCCTGCCTTTTTTCAATTTTGGGCAATCTGAATTCCTTTTGCAACAACTCACTTAAAATGATTGATGATAAGCTGAATCAAAGTCACTTGGGGGAAGCGAACCATTTTACAGCTGGGGTGTCTCCTTCCTCTTGCTCTTCCGCCCCAGGGGAGGAGCCCACCAAAGACGGGAAATGTGGAAACCACACACACACACCCCGGAGACTCCCATCTCCCCCCGACTCCCATCCCCCACCTGCTCCGACGGGGGAGCCGGGCTCGCAAAGGGCCAAGGAAGGAAAAGTACGCCAGGTGAGAGATGGCAGGAAGCCACAGGAGGAAGTGGGGAAGATGGTGAGAAGCCCCCAGGAAGCCAGAGCTGGGGTGTGCAGGAAAGGGCGGGGTCACACTAAGTTCTTAACCTGGTTTTTTGAAGTTCCCATTTTGAATGAGCACGTTCAAAGTTCAGCCAAGGTCTAGAAGTAGACCTTGCTGGACAAATCTTTCAGAGTCCTCAACCTTGGCCACTATAAGACTTGTGGATTTCAACTCCCAGAATTCCTCAGCCAGCTTTGCTGGCTGAGGAATTCTGGGAGTTGAAGTCCACAAGTCTTATAGTGGCCAAGGTTGAGGACCCCTGTTCTAAGGTCATTCCAATTTTGGCCAACAGATGAAGCGACAGCTCTTAAGATATTCTTCCTGGGGTGGGGGGAGGTCTGAGGGATATGGTCAAAAAAGTCAAAATGATGGTTAGAATGATGGGATGGAGCCCCCCCCTTTAAGTGTGTTGCATATCAAAACAGGTGGAGCTTTGGTGATCATGGCCAATGTCTTGACTCTTTTTATAGCGCTTTGTGGTGACATTCCTGTCTACACTGCCTACACAAGTGTTGTCTCTCTAAAGTTCCTTGCTCAGCAGAGCGCAAAGAGGGTTTGAGCACAACTTTTTCCTTCACAAACTTTTCCTAACTCAACTGGGAAAACAAGCAAAGACTCTTTTCTTTGGGGTACTCCCCCCTTTTGTTGTGTGGTTGTGTTTTGAGTGAGCGCCAATGTCTGTGCCCCCCCCAGTATGAGTGCCAAACAGGGCTGTTGTTGCGAGCCCCCCCCCCCCGCAAAGCCCTGCAAATCTCCTCAGAAAAGAGATGCAAAAAAGGGGGGGCAGACAGTTTCACAGATTGGTATTTGCTGATGGACCCTGGTCATTCCTCCCCCCCCAAAGTGGGGACTTCCTGCCTTCAGTTCTGGTGTCCTCAGCTGAGCTGGCCCCACTTTGCCCCTCCCCCCAGAAGCAGCACCAGACGCTTCCTCCAGACATTAAAAGGTTTTTTTTTGGGGGGGGGAATGCAGAGTTTGGGCACGCCGCCTCTCCCAACAGGTAAGCTTGGTGCGATGAAGTCCCAGTTGCCCCCTAAGCCCCTTACCACAAGTCCACGCTTAGCCCTTCAGGGCTGCTACCCAACCGGGCCGGCTGCCGAGGGCGGAGGTGCTGCGGCGGGAGCGGTCCGGGTTTCTTTTGTGCAGTGAAGACAAGCGGAGACTTTAAAAAACCAGCCACCCTCCTGAGTGTGACCTGCATGTTTCCTTCCCTCCAGCTGTTGCAAGGCCGCGTGCAAGTCTGGGGGCTTCTTTGTCTCCCCCCCCCCCCGCAGCTCTCCTGGCCACACGGCTCGGTCCAGCCCCCCCCCCGCGAGGTCGGCAGAGCTGAGTTCCGAGGAAAGGGCGAGGAGCAGGGCCAAGGGGCGAGGGAAAGGCCCTCGGGGCCAGGCGGAGGCCCGGCTCCCTTCCCGGGGCCTTGGCTGGCGGCTCTTCGTCGTTCCTCCGCCGGCTGCCCGGTGGTCCTGGGCAGCGTGGGAAGGAGAGCAGGGCCGCTACAGGCGAGAAGCCGGGCGCAAAGCTGAGCGACGGACGAGGCGGCTGCGACCCGGCCTTCCCCGAGTGGCCCCACCGGCCCTTTCTGTGCTGCGCCGGCAGGAATTTGTGACGCCCCCTTCGCTGTTAACGAAGGAGCAGAAAGGCAAATCCTAGGAATGGTCGTTGCGAAGCGGCCGAGCTTCTGCACATGCCCAGGAGCTCTCCGGTTGAAGCAAAGGGGAGGGATGCCCCTCCGACGGCCCCGGGGAACCCTTCGGTTCTGGCTCTGCAGAAGGACCCAGCTCCCCCGGGGAAGGGCGCCCTTGGCCGTCCCCTGAGCGGCGCGAGGAGGGTCCCCGCTTCCTACCTTCCAAGAAACTGGGGAGGAGCGGGGGGGGTCCTCTCGGCCTGGCCCTCCTGCCCGGAGCTCCCCGAAGGACTGCTGTGGTCAGTGGGAAACCGGGAGGAGGAGGAGGAGGGGAGCCGGCGCCTGGACCCAGCCGCACCGGCCAGTCCTGGAGGCAGGCGGGAGGCTACAGCAACGGCCACCCCCGGGCGAAGGGCTGGAGCCGCCGGTGTCTGCGGGGGAAACCGCTCCGAGGGCCGCCTGAGAGCGAGAGGGTCCGCTGGGCAAGAGGGACTCGGCCTCCCAGCCGCCTCCCCCGCGGGCCTTCCCTGCTGAGGCTTTGCGCTTGGGATGCTGGCTGGGGAATTCTGGGAGTTGAAGCCCGCCCACCTTAAAGAGATGCAGGTTGAGAAACGTCTCAGTAGGAAGGTGGGTGGGGGTTTTTTTTTAGTCCAGGCGGCGTGAACATTTTTCACCCGGATGTGTGTGCGTGTGTCTGATGGTGGTGGCGGTGATGGTGGGAACTATCAAGTTCCAAAAACACCAAAGCAACACAATTCGGCCCCTGCCACAAAGTATCAAGGCTTGTAAACTATTTAGACAACGAAGCCAGCCACGAAGATAACATTTCGTCTCTGAGAGAGAGAGAGCGGAATCTAGAGGGAGTAATTTGCAACCTCGGAGCTAAATGTTACAAATTGCTAGCAAATGGTTGAGAAAGCGTTTAAGCCGCAGGAGAGCTGCATTTTCAAAACCTTTTATTGCAACAAGTCATTGCAAATCCAGCATGACCTCAGCATGAAGAAGAAGAAAAGAAAAAAGGAACCGGAAGGTGACAGAGAGGAGCGGGTGTCTTTGACCGAATAACAATCTGGGAGAGGCTGTTGAGCATTTTAGAATAGGAGGTTTTTTAGTACAAGAATGGAGGCTCGATTGACCTACACAGGACCACATTTGGAAGAGGAGGAGGGGGGATGTGTAGAGTAGAGTGGTTGGGAAGGTGGAGAGGAGGGAAGGAGGTAGAAGGAAGGAGGGAAGGAGGTTGAAGAGAGGGAATGTGTTTCTGCGAGGCTACTGAGCATCTTAGAATGGGAGGTTTTTTAGTACAAGAATGGAGGCTCGATTGACCTACAGGACCACATTTGGAAGAGAAGGAGGGAAGGAGGGGGGATGTGTAGAGTAGAGTGGTGGAGAGGGTGGAGAGGAGGGAAGGAGGTAGAAGGAAGGAGGGAAGGAGGTTGAAGAGAGGGAATGTGTTCCTGCGAGGCTACTGAGCATCTTAGAATGGGAGGTTTTTTTAGTTTGCTTGTTTTATTAATTGTATTATTGACTTATGCCATAATTGTATGTTTGTTTATTTCGGGGGGGGAAAAAAATCAATAAAGTTTGTTTATAAAAAAAAAAAAAAAACAATCTGGGAGGGGGCATCGGAAGAGGGGGCATCGGAGGAAGAGGAGGAGGCAGCAGTCAAGAGTAAGGGAGGCTGAGGGAGCTCTTAACGGGAAGGTGCAGCCCCTCCCCCCTCCCGGTGCAAGATGACAGGAGGACGTTTGCAGCGGCTGCAATTCTGCAGAAATCTCGTGGGCTCAAAGCCACAACTTTTATCTTCCTCCTCCTCCTCCTCTCCCTCAACATCCGGACTGCCCCACCCTGATTGCCCTTTTTGGACCAGGGGAGCTGAACATCTGGTTTTTCTTCAGTCTTTCTGTGTCGGATGCCAGCCGTCACACCCTCCTAGACTAGAGCATCTCTCTCCTCTGGATGAGGGGCACGGGTGTGGGGTGTGGATGTGGGGCCTGGGTAGGGCAGCAGAGAGAAGTAGATTCAGAAAAAACGCTGCTGGGGCCTTTTCCATCCTTGGGGAGGAGAGCATGGCCAGCTTGGCTAGTGCAGGGCTGGGCAAACATCCAGCCAGATGGAGCAATTGGGCAACAGACTTTTCCTTCAGGTGGCCCACTGACCGAGCCCACAGCCCAGAAGGCCCACTTGTCCTGAAGGGAAGACTGGTGGATCTGACCCATTGTGGCTCCTGAAGCAGCCGCCCACCCCACAAAGCCACGGGCCCCATTGCCAGAAACTGCACGGGGTGGCTCCTTCTGGGGCCTGGGGCCTTCTGGGGCTGATGCTAGATTCGGGGGGGGGTCCTCTGGCTCCTTGAGGGGGCTCTTGGGAAGCAGCAGGCCGTCCACGGAGGGTCCCAGCCTGGGAGCTCATAGTGATACAGAGATGACCTGGGTAGGATCAGGGCAGGAAGGCTGCCTGGGGCAGGTGGTAAAGGTCAGAGGGCCCAGAGGCTGGGAGAGGCTGAAGTCAGGAAAAACTGGATGAAAAAGGCCTGGGGGTGGGGGGAGAGCTGCTTCTCTCCTCCAATTAGCATGCAAAGGCTGTGCCCCCTCCGGGCACTCGGGGAGGGGGGAGGGGGGGCCTACCTGCAGGAGCCCTGGGGAAGCTCCTCTCCCAGCAGGAGAGCCATCTCCATCCCCTCCCCTAGGCTGGGCCCTGCCTGAGTCCAGTTTGAAGTTGACCATTAGGTTTCCTTGGAGGTGACTGGAGGCGACCTCTCTCTCACTTCCTGGAACATTTTATATCTGGGACCTGCCAGCACTAAGGGACGCTTACCCACCGGGCAGGGGCTACAGCCAGGCGGCCTTGGGCTGCACTCAGTGGGAACAGAAGGGACAACTCCCCACAGGACAATTCAACAAGTACAAAAGTGAAATTAATTTCAATGGAACCGTGGCCAATCACAATAAAGTCAATCCAGAAATACAAGCTTTACAGTAGTTTCAATGAACACATGGTCACCAGTAATAAAAATAACTGAGTGAAATGATTAATACAGGGTTGGATTGTCCTGCAGCCAGCTGCCCCTTGGGCTAGTTGTCCTGGACCCCTCTGGAACAGGGATTCTTCTTCACCTGTAAATCGTTTAAATTGCCTGCAGTCAGCTCAAAGGAGACTAGCTTTTATCAGATGGTGTGTGAACCTTTACCTTTAGAAATTGTCCAGCCACGGCACCTGGAGTCTGATCTGGCCCCTGAAGATCTCTCCCCATTAAGGAGGAGCACGTGAGCGACTGGGATTCTGGTTTGTTAAGAAAAAGGGAACACTTTTTTGTGTGCTTGAGTGTTCTTTAAACCAAAGGATTGCTCGGTGTGCCCCCATTCCTAACTGCACCGGGGATCTCCCGGCTCCATCCAAGCTGCCTTCATGGCACGGCCATCTTTGCTGGCGTCTCACACAGCGACGCGGTCCTCAGCTGAATTGGGGCCTGCCAGGCCCACCCCAGGGCTGGGACCATGCCAGTCAGCAAATGGCGGCTGCTTCCTATTTTCTTTTCAAGTTATTTTTTTTAGTTCAGTATTTTTTCTGAACTTTGATCTCTTGATCCAGAAAGGTTCATGAGGATCTGAACTGAAGCTGCTCCCTCAGGCGGCTTTCTGGCAGCTCCTGCCTGCTGTTTGCTTAAACAAAACTGACTTCTACCTCTGAAGATGCTCAGGAGTCTAGCTGGAAAAGACTGTTTTTTTCCTTTTAAACATGGTACAATTTTGGCAGCCAGTTTCTTGGTGAAAAACAGAGATTGCCTGGCGCTCCCATCTCTGCCTTTTAAAAAGTTCCTCTTTTCTATTTATTTACACAGAAACTATTGATATTCAGAATTGACATTTGCAGAGTTTCTTTGTTTCCCGAAATATTTTTTTCCAACAAAGCAAATCTTTTCTACAACAAGAGTAAAACCTCACTAAGGACTAGGCACTTAGCCCCATCCACAGGCAGTTGGGGCTCAAAGTGCAAGGTGAGAAGATGTAAACATGAGAACGGGCTTCCTTCTCAGCTCTAGTTTGTCTTCTTAATCCACCAGAACTGTTTAACTTTGGTGGGAAAACGATGCTTCTGTCGCATCCGGCATCCGGGAGGATCTGACCGGACCTCTTCCAGAAGGGCAGCCACAAATCAGTGGTGGGAACCGAGGAGGGAGGCAGGCCAGTGCTCTCCCTGAAAGGGTCCTCTGAACCAGAGTGTGCAAACATGCTGTGTTTGCTTCCTTGTTACTCCACTCCCGAAGAGTTTGTGGTGCTCTTTAAGAAAACAAAGGGCCTCTCCGAAGGTCACCATCTCCTGGTGGTGGAAGGACATCGGCTGGAAGGAGCTGGGCTCTTCCAGGGAGGGGTGCAGCTCCAGCCCTCCCACGGCCAGGTGGTCTCCTTCCCTCTGAGCAGGGCGGAGGGTCTTCACCTCAGTTGTGCAGAGATTTTCCTTCCCTTTCAACTCTTTTATCCATTAAAGGAAGGGGAGAAAAAAAGTTTTCTGCCAAAGGGTTTATTTAATTAATTCATCGGCCGAACCTATCAAACAAGTCTCAGCAGGCGACATAGAAAAATGTAATCTAAAAGATAACCAGTGTTAAAAAAAACAAAACAAAAAAACGCGAAGGACTGCAATAATATATAGCAGGGAAACGGGGGAGAAAGCAGCGCGACGCAGACCAAAGGGGGCCCGGCTGACCTCCTCGGGAGGCTGTCGGCGGTTCAGGGGAAAAGACCTTCTCCCTCCCCTCCCCCCGCAGGCCGTGGAAGATGGGCCGTGTTACTCCGGGGCAGTTTTCCGCCGCAGCTTTTTATCGGAATGGCCTCAAAGTCAAAGATAAGGCTTGGAAAGAGGCAGACACCGCGGGGGTGACGGGGGGGGGGAGGAAGGCGGGCCGCTTCTAAGCCAACCCGGATGAGGCCGGCTCCAGAATCCGGGAGCAGGAGACCCGCAGGCGCACCGCCCAGCCGAAGGAGGGACCCCGGACAGGCCGGAGAAAGCCCGTCGCCCCCCTCCGGGCCCGGCCTCCGAAGGGACAGCAAGCGCGCCCAGCCCGGCTGGGATGCGAGGCCGCTGCTCCCTGCCTTGCCCGCCCGGGGGGAGGGGAGGGGCGGGGGGCGTCTGCCTGGCCGGGGACCGCAGGAGGGGGGCGCCGTCCGTTGGGGCTCCGGTTCCGAAGCGCGAGAGGCGGCTCGGTCTGGACCCGGCGCGGGGCTTCCGCGGGGCTTGGCGGGGCGGGGCGGGGGCGCAGGGGGCGGCCTTTGGCAGTGGGAGAGCTGCGCCCAGGGGGGCCACGGGGGCTGAAGCCGGAGCGTCTCTCCCGCAAAGGGAGCCCGACCAGGATCGGGGCCGGAGGGAGAAGGAAGGCGCCCAGAGCCCCCCCCCAATCGCCCCGCCAGGCTTAGAGGGCCCGGAGTGGCTCGGGCGGCCCCTGCTGGCGACGGGCGGCGCGGCAGCCTCAGTGCCCCGCGCGAACCCAACTGGCGCAGGGAGCCTCCCCGCCGCCTCCGTCTGGGGCCGCCCGGCCAAGAGTTGGGTTTGCGGCGGAGGGCGCGGAGGGGCTGTTCGGAGGTCTAGCGCCGCTCCGCGACTCTTCCTCCAAACAGAAGGAAGGGCCGAGGAGGAGGAAGGGCGGGTTTTGCCTGGGGCTGGAGGAAGAGCGAGCGCGGCTCGGCCGGCGACCCGGGTCGGGTCCGGCGGCTGCCGCGGGGGCCCGCAGCGTTGCCGGTGGGGGGGGCTTCCCGCGTTGCCGTTGGGGGGGCTTCCCGCTCAGTCGGGCTAGTTTTGGAGGTCGATTGCGGGAAATGTTTGGCGTTTGCGGGTCGTGGCGGTCTGAGCCTTCTTCAAGGACATGTAGGGTTTTCGGGCGAGGGGGGGTCGATCTCTCTCCCTGTCCTGAACGACACCTGCCACATGAGCTGCCCCAGCCCCGTATCCCCCCCGACCTCCCCCATCTCGCCTTCCCCACCTCCATCTCCCCCGAGTTGAGAGGGGCTCACGCCTCGTAACTCCCGACCCCCCCCCCGGGACTCCTCACCCATTCTTGAACGCTGGGCTCCCCCCCCTCCTAAGTCTACTCCCGCCCCCCGCACAGAGGCTGTACCCCACAACGGAAACTACCCACACGGGGGGGCTCTTACAGTTCCGGGGGGATGCCTTCGAGGGAGTCACCCAACTCCTCCCCTCTCCCGGCACGGGCAGACCGCCTCAAAGCCCTCCTCCCGCAACGCCACTGGGCATCTTTACGCGATGCGGTCGTGAAGTCTAATTGCGTCGCTTAGACACACCGGTTTTTTTCCTGAAGGGCTTTGAGTGTGACTGGAAGAGGCAGAAGCAGCGCTTAAAACCCGTTCAAGCGCGGGAGCAGCTGAAGCCGAGCAACCCTTCCCCGACGGGGCTAGCGCACCTAAAAGCCGCCTCTTCCAGAAAGGCTGCACCCGCCCCGGACGGTGGCCGCGACCCGGAGCCCCCGGGGCCACCCCCCAAAGCGAGCTTCCCCTCTCCGTCCGCGCCCCGGAGGGTCCCCGCCACCGCCCGGCCGTAGCCACCGCAGAGGTTGCCCGGAAGGGGCGTCGGGGCAGGGAAGCGGGCGCCACTCCACCGGCTCTCTCCGCCGCCGGGCCCGGCCCACGCACCGGGGCTGCCCGCCACACGGGGCTGGGAGGGGCGCCCGCGCGCGGCCCCCGGACGGCGTCGACGGCGCTTAAGGTGGCCTCGGCGTCTTCCGAAGAGGAAGAGGAAGAGGGGGCGGCCGTAAACTCCCCAACCGGCGGAAGGGTCGGGGCGCCGATGCCTCCCGGCTGCTGCTGGACGCCCACTCCCCCGGGCGGGCATGAGCCGCTGAGCGCCGGGCGGGGAGGCAGGACCCCCGGCGGACGGCTGGACGGCTCGGCCTCCCCGGCCCTCGAGCGGGCGACGCTGGGGGGGGGTCGTCTCTCTCTCTCTCTCCACCTGCGGGCGGGACCGCGACCCTCCCCCGCCCCCCCCACCGCAGCAGGCGCCCCCGGGGGGGCTGAGCAGGGCAGCGATGCGCGGGGGGGGCTCCGACCTGCCGCCCGGTGCCCCGTAGCCCCCCGGGGGGCCGCGCCCTCTCCCCTCCCCCCCGGGTGTGTGTGTGTGTTGGGGGGTCTCCTCCTCTCCCCTCTCCGAGGGACCCCGCAGAAGCTGCGGCCCCTCCGGGCGGAGCGCGCCCCGCCGAGATGCCGATGCCGATGCCGCCGAGGGAGCCTCCTTAAGGCGGGGAGGGCGGCGGGTGACGCGGCCCGCGGGGAGGCGGAGCAGCGGCCGGGGAGGAGCCGCGGCCTGCAGTGGAGCCGCGGCCCAGCGCGCACCGAGCCGGAGCCGGAGCCGAGGCGGAGGCGGCGGAGAAGGAGGAGAAGGAGAAGGAGGAGGCGGCGGAGGAGAAGGCGGAGGAGGCCGGGCCTGCTGCGCGGGAGGGTCGGGCCGGGCGCTGCGAGGCTCCGGGGCCGGGCCGGCCTTTCCTGCCGGCGGCGTCCGCAGCGGCCCTCGCGAGGAGGAGGCCTCCGCCGCGCCCTTCCTGGTCCGGCCAGGCCAGGCCCGGCGCCCGCTCCGCCGGAGATGCGGGAGCGGCGGGCGCTGAGGGCCGGGCCGAGCAGGAGGCCGGGGCGCGGGGCGAAGGCGGCGANTCCCGCCGGAGCCGTTGGCGCCCCTGCCCGGCCCCGATGCCCTTGTGGAGGGCCCGGCCCGGGCTGGGCGGGGAGGGGAGGCGGGCGTGGGCCGCGCGGGAGCCCGAGGAGGCGGCGGCGGCCGGATGGCGGGGGCGGCGGGCCCGGAGGGGAGGGGAGGGGGCGACCGGGGAGGGCGGGGGCTGCCCGCAGACGGATTGGGGAGGGGGCCCCTCTGCGCCGCTGGGGACGTAGCGAGCCCCCCCTTGAGCCCCCCCAAGGCCGAAGCCCCCCTCCCCCGGGACAGAGGGGCTGCAGAGAGGGGGACCCCCTCGCAAACGGAGGGTGGGGGCTTCCTGGGGGGGGGCCTTCCTGGCGGAGGGGCGGTAGATGGGACGGTGGAAGCGAGGCCCCCCCTGCCCCCCCCCGTCCCGATCTCCGTTTCTGGCCCCAGGAAAGCAAGAGCTGCTGCGGGAGAGTTTCATTAACTGGGTGGTGGTTCCGTAGGAAAACAGAAAAGGTGGTTTCTAAAAACCCCCCCCCGAGAAAAGACATGCAATGTATAGGGGGGGGGGTTGTTCATAATGAGCTATTTCCCCCCCTCCCCCTGCAAGTGGAGTTATGTCCAGAGTTGGGGCTTAGGGAAGCTGGTCGTCTGAACAGGCAGGCAGGCAGAGGATGCTACAACATAATGTGATTTTTTTGGGTTTGACTTTGGCCACCCTGAGCAGCAGCAGCAGCAGCAGGAGTTTCTTTCAGGAGCCCAGCTGGCATCTGGGGCTGCCTTCCTGGTTTCCCAACTTTCTCCCAGTGCAGCTGCCTATGGTGGAAACTGTTGTTGCTGCTGTTACATAATGAACCCATCGGCTTCTGTGATCCCCAAAGATTTATCAGCACATCTCAATCTCCCTTCTGCCTACGCCTTTTCTAGACATTTCTCTGGGTAGACCTAGAAAACGCTTCTCCCTGCAAACTTATGAGAAACCATTGAATGACCAGGGTCAGCCTTTTGCCTTTCTTAATGGAAATGAAAGTGGGGATTGACCCCAGAAAGTCAATTACGAGTGGGTGGGAGTGTATTTTGCTTTTGGCTGGGTATATTCAGGTCACCTCCTTCTTCCCACCCCCAGAGGTAAATTAATTTAGTTGCTGGAGTCCGCCAGTAAGGCCAGGAGATGGATTCTGAGCTGAACTGTTTGATTCCTGTTATCTGTGCTTGCAAAACCGTGACACATAATTCATACAGCATTCGTAACAATTCTGGCATTGGGAGTTGAAAAAACAGTGGCAGAAGAGAAACCCTGTATTAATTAAGAAAGGGTCAAACATATGAATAGTTATGTTTTCTATCATGCTTAATCGTTGCTTTCCTTTTCAAAATGACCTGTTGGCAAAAGCTGAAATAGGAATGGACAGAAACTGCAGTTTTCATTGCCTTACAAATGATCCCCACCATTGGCCACCATCGGTTTCAGTCAGTTTGGCACAGTTTTTCCTGTCCTGCCTTGTGCTCTGCAGGATCCCTGCAGTGCCCACCAGCCCCAAAAGTTGGAGAGCCAGCACTAAGCCCAAAAAAACCCCCCAAACCACTAAATTGACCCCTCTCTGCATTAGAGCCATGGAACTCTCCATCAGTCTCCATTCACACCTCAGTTTACATGATGGTTACAGTAGGGAACACAACACGCCATGTATTCAGGCTAGCTATGTATATTACTCACAGATTATGTTCTCATGTCACCTGAAGCCGAAAGCAGGCAACCATATCATGGTTTAGTACAATGTGTGAATGCAACAGAATGTACTTCTTCACAATTGCTTTTGTCTAGTAGTTCGATGTTTAGTCTCTAAACTGATCTGCCTTAGCTCTTCGGACTAATTACTCAGAGTTTTCTGTCTTAACCGTACAATTCTTTGCATATTTATTGAGTTCTATGCATGCAGTCTAGTTAGGACTCTTGCCAAATGGCTTATGATTAAATTACAGCAATAGAAGAAGTTGCTTTAACAAAAAAGATCGTAAAAATTATGTTGAATTTTTAAAAATGAGCACTTAAATATCTCTTTTCGGGTTTCATTTCAGTTCAAGGAAATATTTATCTTTTTATCTCCAACAGAGGGGCCAGTTCACTTCCCTAGAACCCAAAAGGCAGTTTTAAGACAAACGGGGAATTGTTTGGGGGCTTTACACAGAAATTTTCTGCTGGATTCATTGTGCTGGATTTTTTAACTTGTTTCATTAAGTGGGCAGGTACTTTAAAATCACATGCCTTCTGCTGAGAAGAGTGGATAACAATTTCTCATTTTGCGATGAACGACAGGGCACGGGGCATGTGCAGAGCGCCATTCCCCAGCCGCTCATTCCTTGCTCCCACGTGCCAAGAATTCCGCCACTTCCTGGCAGGATGAGGTTCCCATTCCAGAATTAACAGCTGCAGCTTCTGGTCTGGGGTGCCCTTTCGGCTTGGGGCCTCGTGGCATTTGCACGGTTTATATCCAGATATTCAAAAATAGGCTAACTGTTTTCAAAATAACACAAAGTTTGCATGTAGAAGACTTTACATGGCATATATCTTAAATTAGCTTTTTAATGAATGTAACGAAGGAAGAGTAATGGCTCTGGAGAGGCCCTGTGGCTGTGGGGAGAGCAGGAGGAGGAGGAGGAGGAGGAGGAGGAGGAGGAGGAGGAGGAGCCCGCCCACCTCCAGCGCCTTCCGGCTTGGCTGTGAGGCGTTCAGGGGGTCTGCGACGGCAGGAAGAGCCAAATCGCGGGAAGGAAACGCACAGATGCACCAGGTCCCTCTCCTAAGAGCTTTGATATCTAGGCCGATTAATTTGATGGGACCATCGGCAGATGGCCTCCTACACTGTGAACTGGCTGTGGATTCACAGGCCTTTCAAGGGACCCTCCTATTGTCCGTAATGGCCGGGTTTTCATGGCAAACTTCATGACACTTGTGGACACGATTGCAGAAAGCATTCACAAAGCTCAGGGGCTGTTTTGTAACACAGTTTTTCTCAGCAGGAATCCATATTTAAACTGCTAGGTTAGATTTCAGACTAAATAATCAAAACATGAACAAGTTTTGAACTTCATTGTTGCAGTTTAGGTATCTTACCATTAAATCTTGCAGCTGTCCTGTTTTAAAATCAGATATTATGAGTCAGTTTATGTTGCATTCTTCTTTTCAGTGATAAAAGGTAGAGAATTCAGGCTTGAATGTTGTTGTTCTCGTTATTATCCACTCCAAAATCAAAGGTATCTGGGCAGAGTAAAGCTGATAAACATAAAAACAGCAAAAGAATAATTAAAGCAAGCTATCCTAGTATTAGACAATTTATATTAATGTATATAAAAAAAATGAGAAAACAACGTCCCTGATGTTAATTTTTTTTGAACGAGGACGGCAATATGGTGACTTCAGGTGCTTCCCATCAGCCTTCTGGCAACAGGCAAGGGCTTCTGGGAAATGTAGTTTAGCTAGCAAGTTGCCGGTCTCTTGCATTGGCTTAGAGTTTTTGTTTTGTTTGTTTTCAAAGAGAAAACTGCACACCCTGCAGAAGAGAGGGGTTATTCTGTTTACAGTCTTGCTATATAGAATATGTTAGGCTCCTTATTTTAATATCTTGGTCACTGAAGTAATTTTTAAATATTTTATGGATAAATCTGACCAGAACAGCCATTATTTATTTTTCAAAATATATGTCCTTCATGGTAGGCCCAGACAATTGTGTCCTTGTGGGTTTCCCCAGATTGAGTTGTGCGTTCCAGCCCTCAAGGTTCTCCAAACAAGGAAGTCTACTTCTCTTCTAGTATCTCAAACGTGGTGCCAGGAGATTCCCCTCCCACCCGAATGTAGTGGCTTGTTACCTGCTTACAGCATGAATCAAATGCTTTATGTTAATCTCTTGGGCTTCCTTTCCTGATATATTCATGTTTATTTTCCTTTATATTTATTTAGTTTCATTTAGTTCGTTTTTATCCAAAGGTCCTTTGTGTCTCCTCCCCCCCCCCCCCCGAGCAGGAACTGTCTTTCTGATTCTGTTAACTTTTTGATGGGCATGGCTTTTTTCTGTCCCTTTTCCTCCCAAGAGTTTATCCATTCTGTTTTCAAGCACTGGAAGTCCGGTTTTGTCTTATGTTTACTCCTTGTCTTGTAGACTTAGCAAGCGTCCAGTTCACAAGGAGTGCTGAAAATGGAATAACTGATCTTGAAAGGGTTAGCCTGGTCACCTCCTGGTGCTTCAGACCTGGAAAGCTAATACTGAAGTAAATAGTTCAGTCACTAAGAATAGACAGGGCAGCGTGTTTCGTAATAATAGCAGCAGGGCTGCTCTCTCCTGCAGCAGACTCCGAATGGGTCTCCACACGGTGGCATTGCTTCAGGGAGGTCCCAAAGCATCTGACGAGCAACAAGGCTGCTTGTACGGTCGGTCCTCCCACAGCTGGAGGGAAAGCTCCCTGCCTGCCTGAGCCCAGGGCCAGAAAAAGGCTAGTGGGACTGGAAGGTTGGAGGAGACCGTGGAGGAGGTCTCCCAGGCCAGACCCCTGCCCAGGGAAGGAACCTGCAGGCCATGTGAGACGAACGAACGAGGGGTCCGCCTTTGATTGAAAACCTCCAGTGGTGGAAGCAGCCCAGCAGTTCCGGGCAACAGGCTGACCCAACCGCCTGGATTTTCCTCCTTATTTTAAGTTTGATTCTCCCTCTGCACGGCTTCCGTTCTTTGGTTCTTGTCCCACCCTCTGCACTGTGGCATCCCTTTGGGTCTTGGAAGTTGTCCCGTCTCCTCTCCGCTTTCTCTTCCTTAAGCTAAACATAATTGCTCTTCTAACCATTCTAAGTGGGATTCAGCCTACGAAGCCCCTCACAATCCTTGTGATGCTTCCCTCGCTCTTTCCAGTTCTTTAGCGTCCTCCTTGCTTTGGGACGACCAGAACTGGGGTGCTCTGATCGGTGTGACGTAGAGTGGAACGTTATCCCTCTCCGTTGATGTAGCTCAGGATTGCGTTTGCTCTTTCTGTCGCTGCAGGATGTTGCTGGCTCCGGCGCCCAGATTCTCCTCACAAGTGTGACCCCTGCATTGTCTCTCTCAGTGTTTCTCAACCTTTAAGAAGTGTGGGCTTCAACTCAGCCTGGCTGGGGAATTCTGGGAGTTGAAGTTCACACATCTTAAAGTGGCTAAGGTTGAGAAACACTGGTCTGTCTCCTTCTCTGTCCATCAGGTTCTTCCTATCTTAAGTGCAGAACTCCAGTTTCCTTGTCGCTGAACTGCATTTGTTCAAATCGGTTTGAAGGATATTCTAAGCTTAGTCATAATTGACTTGAGTTCATTCTTTTCGTGGGGGGGCTAATTGTCTTTGAATTTCTATCAGGGTTAGTCGTTTACCCATACGAGAGAATGCATAATTCAAGGCCCCTTAAGCGAGCAGACCGAAAGGAGATACCCACTGGAAGTTGTGCTTTCCCCACCTATTTGTGAGTGAAGCGCATTCGGAGGTTGTGAGTGTGAAACTGAAGAGTGGTTCTTGTTCTAGAAAAATCAATTCAGTCTCCGGTAGCAGTTTATATGGTTACTTTCCTTTTCCCACCTCGTTTTTGTCCTCAAATTTCTGATCAAGTGGGCAAAAGGCAAATAATTGAATTTATTACCCCCTTTTTTTTTTACCCTTGATCTTATCTAGAAGGCTGAGAAACGAAGCATGGCATGGCCAGTGGTTAAAAGAATAAAAGTATTATTGTGACATGTTGCCCTTAATAAAATTTCTAAAAAAACATAGAGTGAAATTTTGGGAGATGCCCACTAAACCTCAGAGAATGTTTGCTGCTGCTGGTTCCTTGCAGGGAAAACTCTTAATTTCTAGACTCCTTTTGAGTCAATGGGCTGCACAGATAGAAGCTCATTAAGCTTCTTTGTATCAAAGATGCAAAACTGATCAGCAAATAATTGTAGCCCTGGGGCAGGCAATGCGCTGACCTCTGGGGGGGGGAGGGCAGATTCTTCCTCCTGGGGCTCTTCTGATTTTTCCTTAAGGATTCCTTTAGATAGCCAATAAGAACCAAACCACAACATTACTTGGATGGGGGTGAGATGCCCTCCTCTTCAGACCCACCTGCTGCAGGGCAGATTTTATGAGTCCTGATCTCCGTTCAGGATTTCAGTTCTAGGCCTTCTCACCTCTTTGAATCAAGGGAAATTTGGCCACCCTCTTCCAGGTTTTGAGAGCACTCTGTAGGATTGCAGCGGTTCGGATCCAAAGCTGGAAAAGGGTTTCCGAGGTGGCCGGGGGGGGGTCACCTCTGCTGCACCTCTCAGCCCCCCCTGCGAGGGAAGCTGCTTTCTGGTCCTTCTGCCACACCTGGAAAAGGCCTGTTTTGAGTTAAGGGGGTGCTGACGGTGCAGCCTGATGCTTAGGGGCAGGTGTGGGTGTGCTGCCCACGCCCCCTTAACCCCTGGGAGGGGTGGGCAGCCGCCCCCTAATCCCAGGGAAAGGAGCTGTTGGGCCATCCCAGGAAGCGAGAGGGCTTCTTCTTGAAGGGGCAGCCGCCGAGAGACGCGGCACGCCTGCCCCAAAAGAAGCTCCTTAGCTGTGGGTTTGATCCGCTGGGCACCTGCCCACCCTTTGCAAGCGGGCTGGCCGGCTTCATCGCNGGGCGGGGCGGGGAGGCGGGCGTGGGCCGCGCGGGAGCCCGAGGAGGCGGCGGCGGCGGCGGCCGGATGGCGGGGGCGGCGGGCCCGGAGGGGAGGGGGCGACCGGGGAGGGCGGGGGCTGCCCGGAGACGGATTGGGGAGGGGGCCCCTCTGCGCCGCTGGGGACGTAGCGAGCCCCCCCTTGAGCCCCCCCAAGGCCGAAGCCCCCCTCCCCCGGGACAGAGGGGCTGCAGAGAGGGGGACCCCCTCGCAAACGGAGGGTGGGGGCTTCCTGGGGGGGGCCTTCCTGGCGGAGGGACGGTAGATGGGACGGTGGAAGCGAGGCCCCCCCTGCCCCCCCCCGTCCCGATCTCCGTTTCTGGCCCCAGGAAAGCAAGAGCTGCTGCGGGACAGTTTCATTAACTGGGTGGTGGTTCCGTAGGAAAACAGAAAAGGTGGTTTCTTCTCCCCCCCCCCGAGAAAAGACATGCAATGTATGGGGGGGTTGTTCATAATGAGCTATTTCCCCCCCCCCCCTGCAAGTGGAGTTATGTCCAGAGTTGGGGCTTAGGGAAGCTGGTCGTCTGAACAGGCAGGCAGAGGATGCTACAACATAATGTGATTTTTTGGGTTTGACTTTGGCCACCCTGAGCAGCAGCAGCAGCAGGAGTTTCTTTCAGGAGCCCAGCTGGCATCTGGGGCTGCCTTCCTGGTTTCCCAACTTTCTCCCAGTGCAGCTGCCTATGGTGGAAACTGTTGTTGCTGCTGTTACATAATGAACCCATCGGCTTCTGTGATCCCCAAAGATTTATCAGCACATCTCAATCTCCCTTCTGCCTACGCCTTTTCTAGACATTTCTCTGGGTAGAGCTAGAAAACGCTTCTCCCTGCAAACTTATGGAAAACCATTGAATGACCAGGGTCAGCCTTTTGCCTTTCTTAATGGAAATAAAAGTGGGGATTGACCCCAGAAAGTCAATCACGAGTGGGTGGGAGTGTATTTTGCTTTTGGCTGGGTATATTCAGGTCACCTCCTTCTTCCCACCCCCAGAGGTAAATTAATTTAGTTGCTGGAGTCTGCCAGTAAGGCCAGAACATGGATTCTGAGCTGAACTGTTTGATTCCTGTTATCTGTGCTTGCAAAACCGTGACACATAATTCATACAGCATTCGTAACAATTCTGGCATTGGGAGTTGAAAAAACAGTGGCAGAAGAGAAACCCTGTATTAATTGAGAAAGGGTCAAACATATGAATAGTTATGTTTTCTATCATGCTTAATCATTGCTTTCCTTTTCAAAATGACCTGTTGGCAAAAGCTGAAATAGGAATGGACAGAAACTGCAGTTTTCATTGCCTTACAAATTGTCCCCACCATTGGCCACCATCGGTTTCAGTCAGTTTGGCACAGTTTTTCCTGTCCTGCCTTGTGCTCTGCAGGATCCCTGCGGTGCCCACCAGCCCCAAAAGTTGGAGAGCCAGCACTAAGCCAACCCCCCCCCCCAAACCACTAAATTGACCCCTCCATCAGTCTCCATTCACACCTCAGTCTACATGATGGTTACAGTAGGGAACACAACACGCCATGTATTCAGGCTAGCTATGTATATTACTCACAGATTATGTTCTCATGTCACCTGAAGCCGAAAGCAGGCAACCATATCATGGTTTAGTACAATGTGTGAATGCAACAGAATGTACTTCTTCACAATTGCTTTTGTCTAGTAGTTCGATGTTTAGTCTCTAAACTGATCTGCCTTAGCTTTTCGGACTAATTACTCAGAGTTTTCTGTCTTAACCGTACAATTCTTTGCATATTTATTGAGTTCTATGCATGCAGTCTAGTTAGGACTCTTGCCAAATGGCTTATGATTAAATTAC
Source organism: Protobothrops mucrosquamatus (assembly GCF_001527695.2). Classification (NCBI taxonomy): domain Eukaryota; kingdom Metazoa; phylum Chordata; class Lepidosauria; order Squamata; family Viperidae; genus Protobothrops; species Protobothrops mucrosquamatus. The sequence goes on from NW_015389295.1 coordinate 39,846, forward strand.
AGCAATAGAAGAAGTTGCTTTAACAAAAAAGATCGTAAAAATTATGTTGAATTTTTAAAAATGAGCACTTAAATATCTCTTTTCGGGTTTCATTTCAGTTCAAGGAAATATTTATCTTTTTATCTCCAACAGAGGGGCCAGTTCACTTCCCTAGAACCCAAAAGGCAGTTTTAAGACAAACGGGGAATTGTTTGGGGGCTTTACACAGAAATTTTCTGCTGGATTCATTGTGCTGGATTTTTTAACTTGTTTCATTAAATGGGCAGGTACTTTAAAATCACATGCCTTCTGCTGAGAAGAGTGGATAACAATTTCTCATTTTGCGATGAACGACAGGGCACGGGGCATGTGCAGAGCGCCATTCCCCAGCCGCTCATTCCTTGCTCCCACGTGCCAAGAATCCCGCCACTTCCTGGCAGGATGAGGTTCCCATTCCAGAATTAACAGCTGCAGCTTCTGGTCTGGGGTGCCCTTTCGGCTTGGGGCCTCGTGGCATTTGCACGGTTTATATCCAGATATTCAAAAATATGCTAACTGTTTTCAAAATAACACAAAGTTTGCATGTAGAAGACTTTACATGGCATATATCTTAAATTAGCTTTTTAATGAATGTAACGAAGGAAGAGTAATGGCTCTGGAGAGGCCCTGTGGCTGTGGGGAGAGCAGGAGGAGGAGGAGGAGGAGGAGCCCGCCCACCTCCAGCACCTTCCGGCTTGGCTGTGAGGCGTTCAGGGGGTCTGCGACGGCAGGAAGAGCCAAATCGCGGGAAGGAAACACGCAGATGCACCAGGTCCCTCTCCTCAGAGCTTTGATATCTGGACCGATTAATTTGATGGGGCCATGGGCAGATGGCCTCCTACACTGTGAACTGGCTGTGGATCCACAGGCCTTTCAAGGGACCCTCCTATTGTCCGTAATGGCCGGGTTTTCATGGCAAACTTCATGACACTTGTGGACACGATTGCAGAAAGCATCCACAAAGCTCGGGCTGTTTTGTAACACAGTTTTTCTCAGCAGGAATCCATATTTAAACTGCTAGGTTAGATTTCAGACTAAATAATCAAAACATGAACAAGTTTTGAACTTCATTGTTGCAGTTTAGGTATCTTACCATTAAATCTTGCAGCTGTCCTGTTTTAAAATCAGATATTATGAGTCAGTTTATGTTGCATTCTTCTTTTCAGTGATAAAAGGTAGAGAATTCAGGCTTGAATGTTGTTGTTCTCGTTATTATCCACTCCAAAATCAAAGGTATCTGGGCAGAGTAAAGCTGATAAACATAAAAACAGCAAAAGAATAATTAAAGCAAGCTATCCTAGTATTAGACAATTTATATTAATGTATATAAAAAAATGAGAAAACAACGTCCCTGATGTTAATTTTTTTTGAACGAGGACGGCAATATGGTGACTTCAGGTGCTTCCCATCAGCCTTCTGGCAACGGGCAAGGGCTTCTGGGAAATGTAGTTTAGCTAGCAAGTTGCCGGTCTCTTGCATTGGCTTAGAGTTTTTGTTTTGTTTGCTTTCAAGGAGAAAACTGCACACCCTGCAGAAGAGAGGGGTTATTCTGTTCACAGTCTTGCTATATAGAATATGTTAGGCTCCTTATTTTAATATCTTGGTCACTGAAGTAATTTTTAAATATTTTATAGATAAATCTGACCAGAACAGCCATTATTTTTCAAAATATATGTCCTTCGTGGTAGGCCCAGACAATTGTGTCCTTGTGGGTTTCCCCAGATTGAGTTGTGCGTTCCAGCCCTCAAGGTTCTCCAAACAAGGAAGTCTACTTCTCTTCTAGTATCTCAAACGTGGTGCCAGGAGATTCCCCTCCCACCCGAATGTAGTGGCTTGTTACCTGCTTATAGCATGAATCAAATGCTTTATGTTAATCTCTTGGGCTTCCTTTCCTGATATATTCATGTTTATTTTCCTTTATATTTATTTAGTTTCATTTAGTTCGTTTTTATCCAAAGGTCCTTTGTGTCTCCTCCCCCCCCCCCCCCCCGGAGCAGGAACTGTCTTTCTGGTTCTGTTAACTTTTTGATGGGCATGGCTTTTTTCTGTCCCTTTTCCTCCCAAGAGTTTATCCATTCTGTTTTCAAGCACTGGAAGTCCGGTTTTGTCTTATGTTTACTCCTTGTCTTGTAGACTTAGCAAGCGTCCAGTTCACAAGGAGTGCTGAAAATGGAATAACTGATCTTGAAAGGGTTGGCCTGGTCACCTCCTGGTGCTTCAGACCTGGAAAGCTAATACTGAAGTAAATAGTTCAGTCACTAAGAATAGACAGGGCAGCGTGTTTCATAATAATAGCAGCAGGGCTGCTCTCTCCTGTAGCAGACTCCGAATGGGTCTTCACACGGTGGCATTGCTTCAGGGAGGTCCCAAAGCATCTGACGAGCAACAAGGCTGCATGTACGGTCCTCCCACAGCTGGAGGGAAAGCTCCCTGCCTGCCTGAGCCCAGGGCCAGAAAAAGGCTAGTGGGACTGGAAGGTTGGAGGAGACCGTGGAGGTCTCCCAGGCCAGACCCCTGCCCAGGGAAGGAACCTGCAGGCCATGTGAGACGAACGAACGAGGGGTCCGCCTTTGATTGAAAACCTCCAGTGGTGGAAGCAGCCCAGCAGTTCCGGGCAACAGGCTGACCCAACTGCCTGGATTTTCCTCCTTATTTTAAGTTTGATTCTCCCTCTGCAAGGCTTCCGTTCTTTGGTTCTTGTCCCACCCTCTGCACTGTGACATCCCTTCAGGTCTTGGCAGGTTTTCCCGTCTCCTCTCCGCTTTCTCTTCCTTAAGCTAAACATAATTGCTCTTCTAACCATTCTAAGTGGGATTCAGCCTACGAAGCCCCTCACAATCCTTGTGATGCTTCCCTCGCTCTTTCCAGTTGTTTAGCGTCCTCCTTGCTTTGGGACGACCAGAACTGGGGTGCTCTGATTGGTGTGACGTAGAGTGGAACGTTATCCCTCTCCGTTGATGTAGCTCAGGATTGCGTTTGCTCTTTCTGTCGCTGCAGGACGTTGCTGGCTCCGGCGCCCAGATTTTCCTCACGAGTGTGACCCCTGCATTGTCTCTCTCAGTGTTTCTCAACCTTTAAGAAGTGTGGGCTTCAACTCAGCCTGGCTGGGGAATTCTGGGAGTTGAAGTTCACACATCTTAAAGTGGCTAAGGTTGAGAAACACTGGTCTGTCTCCTTCTCTGTCCATCAGGTTCTTCCTATCTTAAGTGCAGAACTCCAGTTTCCTTGTCGCTGAACTGCATTTGTTCAAATCGGTTTGAAGGATATTCTAAGCTTAGTCATAATTGACTTGAGTTCATTCTTTTCGTGGGGGGGCTAATTGTCTTTGAATTAGGGCTGTGTTGAAAAATCTATCAGGGTTAGTAGTTTACCCATACCAGAGAATGCATAATTCAAGGCCCCTTAAGCGAGCAGACCGAAAGGAGATACCCACTGGAAGTTGTGCTTTCCCCACCTATTTGTGAGTGAAGCGCATTCGGAGGTTGTGAGTGTGAATGAAACTGAAGAGTGGTTCTTGTTCTAGAAAAATCAATTCAGTCTCCGGTAGCAGTTTATATGGTTACTTTTGTTTTCCCACCTCGTTTTTGTCCTCAAATTTCTGATCAAGTGGGCAAAAGGCAAATAATTGAATTTATTACCCCCTTTTTTTTTTACCCTTGATCTTATCTAGAAGGCTGAGAAACGAAGCATGGCATGGCCAGTGGTTAAAAGAATAAAAGTATTATTGTGACATGTTGCCCTTAATAAAATTTCTAAAAAAACATAGAGTGAAAGTTTGGGAGATGCCCACTAAACCTCAGAGAATGTTTGCTGCTGCTGGTTCCTTGCAGGGAAAACTCTTAATTTCTAGACTCCTTTTGAGTCAATGGGCTGCACAGATAGAAGCTCATTAAGCTTCTTTGTATCAAAGATGCAAAACTGATCAGCAAATAATTGTAGCCCTGGGGCAGGCAATGCGCTGACCTCTGGGGTGGGGGAGGGCAGATTCTTCCTCCTGGGGCTCTTCTGATTTTTCCTTAAGGATTCCTTTAGATAGCCAATAAGAACCAAACCACAACATTACTTGGATGGGGGTGAGATGCCCTCCTCTTCAGACCCACCTGCTGCAGGGCAGATTTTATGAGTCCTGATCTCCGTTCAGGATTTCAGTTCTAGGCCTTCTCACCTCTTTGAATCAAGGGAAATTTGGCCACCCTCTTCCAGGTTTTGAGAGCACTCTGTAGGATTGCAGCGGTTCGGATCCAAAGCTGCAAAAGGGTTTCCAGGTGGCCGGGGGGGGGGGGCACCTCGGCTGCACCTCTCAGCCCCCCTGCGAGGGAAGCTGCTTTCTGGTCCTTCTGCCACACCTGGAAAAGGCCTGTTTTGAGTTAAGGGGGTGCTGACGGTGCAGCCTGATGCTTAGGGGCAGGTGTGGGTGTGCTGCCCACGCCCCCTTAACTCCTGGGAGGGGTGGGCAGCCGCCCCCTAATCCCAGGGAAAGGAGCTGTTGGGCCATCCCAGGAAGCGAGAGGGCTTCTTCTTGAAGGGGCAGCCGCCGAGAGACGCGGCACGCCTGCCCCAAAAGAAGCTCCTTAGCTGTGGGTTTGATCCGCTGGGCACCTGCCCACCCTTTGCAAGCGGGCTGGCCGGCTTCATCGCCCAAGGGGAGCGTGGCATTGTGCGAAGTGTCTCCCAAGCCACGGGAGGTCCGGCAGCGGCCATTCCCAAGGCCTTCCGTCTGGGTGCTCCTGCTACGGTCTGGTTTGTTCTCTTTTTATGCTTAGATTGTTCTCCGCCGAACGATTATGGGGATGCAGAAACTCCAGTGAGCGAGTGAATGAACGAGTCCGTGCTCTCAGTGCTGCAGTTGTGCTCACAGCCCCTGAGTGTTTTGCCCACTGTGGCACAACAAGAGCCATAGCACTTAAGTCTTATATTCACCGCTCCATAGTGCTCCTAATAATTGTACTTCTAGACTACCCAAGAGTGGGTAATGTATAAATCTATGAAAGAATGGCTTTCAAAATAAAACAGTATTTAAAAGACAGTAGTAGAAAATGGCACAATAACATTAAATATCAGCTCTGGCCATAGTACATGAAGGTCCCCAGAACAGAAGCAACACAGAAGAACCTGTCAAATGCTTGTTAAAATATGCCTGGGGGGGGGGGGGGAAAGGGGCCCCCTCTGAGCCTGGAGAAGGCCCTGGTTGTTTGTAGCTCCCTGGGCAGGTTCCACAGGGGCTGCCCTGTTCCCACAAAAAGGCTGTCTCTCTTGGGTCCATGGCTCTCCTTTGCCCAGGGCACGGGGAGAGTCTGCTACCTCGCTCTGCTTTGGCCGGATGCCTCCTGTGTGGTCATCCCACTTAAAGACAGATTGAAGCCCTGAGAAGAGACACGGAGAAGGGAAGAGGAGGCTGAAGCAGCCATGGTGGTGCCCCTCAGGGGCCCAAAAGAGGTCACTCGGAGGAAGGTGGCTTCTTGGTCCAGAGTACAAGAGATGGAATAATAACAGTGGAGTCTCATTACAAGACGACAGGATCCAGTAGAAAGTTAGAGCTGTAAGGACGATCGGAGGGTGGAGCCAAAGGTCCAGGGAGGCGGTGGAGGGTCCCCTCTGGAAGTGCAAGAGTGGAGGCGAGACCCCTTTATTTGGGCTGCGAGAGCCGGGAGGCCTGCACTGATCCACAGAGTTGGGTCCGTCCCTTTACAAATGTTCCAAAACTCTACAGATTTTATGATCTAGCTCTTGTAGGTCTCAGTATTGTTACAATATATTATTCCAATAAAGATTTCATACATGATCTAAATAAGTTATATTGAGGGGTCCTTGGTGCTGTCTGAGCTGGCTTGTTTTCTTGCAGACATTTCATTACCCAAACTAGCTAACAACATCATCCGTGATGATCATCATCATCACCACCACTAGCCCTGATGATGTTACCTAGTTGGGCCTTGGGCCTCTGCGGGAGCCCCGTCCCGCTCACCTCTCCTGTCTGTGCTTCTGCCTCGGCCACAGGTCTCGCCCTCCGGGGTCATGGCTTCCGACCTGGAAAGCAGCCTCACCTCCATCGACTGGCTACCACAGCTCACTCTTCGGGCCACCATTGAGAAATTGGGGGGGGCTTCCCAGTCAGGCGCCCCGGGAGCTGGCCGGAAGTGTCCGCCGGGCTCTCCGACGGACCCCAACGCCACCTTGAGCAAGGATGAGGCCGCCGTCCACCAGGACGGGAAGCCCCGCTACAGCTACGCCACCCTGATCACCTACGCCATCAACTCCTCGCCCGCCAAGAAGATGACCCTCAGCGAAATCTACCGCTGGATCTGCGACAACTTCCCCTACTACAAGAACGCGGGCATCGGCTGGAAGGTGAGCACCCCTGGGCCTGGGGCTCCCTCGTTGCTTTTAAGAAGCTAGTCCCCATTGCTGTGGCCCGCCCCCAGTGCAGGGAGGGCTCGATTGAGCCAAAGGCAGAAGGCTGTGCGCATGAGGCGGATGGGAAGCCCTTTTTTTTATACCCGTAGTTATTGATTTAGAACATTTGTGGGGCTGCAATGTGACGGACTCTGGGTTGCAGGGCAAAAAAAAGATCAAGCAAACTTATAAGAAAAATAGCACACGGTGTTAAAACCAGCTGAAACAACGGAGGGGCGATGGGAGGTACGACGTCCTCTTACCTCTCCCGTTGGGGACCCCGGGGTAAAAGAGGCGGGACGCAGCCGCCCTTCGGAAGCCCCCAGAGGCTCAGGGCTGACTCCGGAGGCTGACGTCTTTGCTCAGAGAGCCGAAGTTTTCTGTCCTGGGGGAGCCCAGGCTTTGGGGTAGGTTTGCCACAGAGGCCGAACCCAAAATATGAAATGGGTCATAGCAGAGGCAGAGTTTCCCCCCACCCCAGAGGCGGGGGGGTACTTGTTTATGTGGGGAAAATGCCACACATGCTGTTTTAGTCCCGCAAAAGGCCAGCAAAGTTTCCTAGCCTGACTTCTAGAGGAAGTTGTGGAATTCCTTTGTCTCTGTGTGTCCTCGTGTTTCTTTATCGTGTTTCTTTGCTGTTGCTCGAGTAAAGCTTTATTCACTGCTGACCTACCTTGTCTGGGCAATAGTACCTACTGGAGCCTGGTTTTCTGGCAGGCAGCAGCCATACGCTGAGGATTAAGCAAGTCTGGATCCGGAAATATTTTCAGAGGACGGGTTGATCGGGGACTGGAGATAGGAGAATCTGAGGGTCAGAGCTGGAACTCCCATTAAAAAAAGGGGTCTGGAACTTGACTGGGCAGGCAGGAGATGGTGGGGAAAGTCCTGCTTCTTCTCAGAGGGGAGCTGCCTGGAGGCCACTGGGGGTCTTCTCGGTCCCTCTTCCTGCACTGCCTGGCCTGGGCTGAAGAAGCCAGCAGGGCGGGAATCTGTCAACAAGCGACATTCGTTCGTGCGTTTCTGTGCTGATTTGAGACGATTACAGTACAGAATAAGACAGATAAATAACACAACTGTACTTCCCTGAGTCCTTTTGGAAACAATGTTTTTATCAGGGTCTCCCATCCAGGTCTCACCCAGGCCAGCCGCTGCTCCCAACAAAATTTGGCCCACAATTTCTCGGCTGCTTGGTGGTGCAGAGAAGGAGGGGACCCCCGGGACCCCCCAAAGGTTTCCAGAGCCTCAGGCTGCACCTGCCTTCCCTGTGCAGGAGCTGGGGAGGGTTGCAGAGTCCTCGGTGGCCAGGAGCCCTCATGGAGAGGCCGAGGGGCTCTCGGGGCTGGGGGGGACTTGGATTGCCGGGGATGTGTGTGTGGTGGGGTGGGCTGAGGCACAGGAGGTGGGGAAGCTGCCGGGCTGACCCCTTTTCCCCCAGCGGTGGCCAAGGCGTGTGGAGGGACGGGTGGGAAGGCGGGGCTGAGCAGCTGCTTGACTGCTGCAGCGGTTCCTCTGGTTCTCCTCCTAGAACTCCATCCGGCACAACCTTTCGCTGAACAAATGCTTCCGGAAAGTGCCTCGGCCCCGGGACGACCCTGGAAAGGTGAGCCGGCTTTCCTCCACGAAGGGGTTCTTCAAGCACTTCACCTTCTTTGGACCCCCGTGAGGCGAAAGGGGGTCGACGGGCAGGAGAAGAGAAGCTCCTCTGTCCCGAAGAGACCGAGCTTTGGGCAGAGGGGGGAGGGGGCGGGGGGGACTTTGGAGGGGGGAGGCAGAGGCAGGAGGACGGTGGACGGGAGCTGCGCCCGGCAGGCCCCCTTACCTTTCCGTGGGGGTCACGCTCTTTCCCCCATGGCAGCGGCCCTCCCAGTCCAGCCTGTTCCTCCCAAGAGGAAGACTGAAACTCGCTGGGAATGATGGGGCTGAAAACGCCGCAGGGGGCCTGGTTGTTGTCGGAGAGGGGAAGGAGGCTTCATCTCCCCCCCCTGTCTTTTCAGGGCTCCTACTGGACGATTGACACCTGCCCCGATATTTCCCGGAAGAGGCGCCATCCGCCGGATGACGATGTGAGCTTGCCTCCCCAGCAGACCACGGAGGGGGGAGGGAGCAGGTCCCTTTTCCCCAGGGGGCACCGAAAAAAGCGCTTTTAAAATAGTCGAGGAGCCCCCCCCCCCCTTCCACGTACATCCACAGCTCAGTGGCGCTTCCCCAAAACCAGCTTCCTGCTGAAAGAAACACAAGAGACTCCTTTGACTGAGCAACTGCTTGGCCGTCCTGTTCAATTGATCCCTTGATGGCGGTTTTCTTAAAATTATTATTATTATTATTAAATGTTGGGCCAGCGGCCTCTGGAGGCTCCCTCAGGGCTGCGGCTGTAAGAGAGCCCCCCCCGGGAGCACAGGGGACCTTGGCCCCCAGGGAAGGAGCAGGGAGGGCTCCTGCCGGAGGCCCCTTCCTCGGGAGACTGTGCCAGTCCTTCCGGCACCCGGCCCTGGCACAGATGGGGCGGCTGCCTCTCCGCCTGCTCAGGGCTGAAGTGCCTGCTTGGGTTTTCCAGCTGTCCCAGGATTCCCCGGATCAGGAGGCCAGCAAGAGCCCCCGGGGGTCCATCTCTCTGGGCCCAGAGGCGTCGCTCTCCCCCGAGTCCAACCAGCAGCTCTCGATGCAAAGCACACCCCCTCTGGGCAATTACGGCCAGGTGCGTGGCGGGGGGGCGCAAAAGACATCTGGCTGGGTGGGGGCGGGGGGGCGGTGAGCCTTGGCCCCATCCAGCGGCCCAGAACAGGTGCCCCCCGGCGCTCTTGTTTCACACACACCCCACCTGCTTGTCCTCTGCAGCAGAGTGCTGGGCCGGTGGAGGTGGCCACCACGGTGGCGGGCGGACAAGGCCGTGACGGGACCGAGGTGCCCCCTCCGCACTACAGCACCAGCAGCGACTTGAAGTTCTCCTACTCCGAAATCAACTTCCAGGACCTGAGCTGGTCCTTCCGGAATCTCTACAAATCCATGCTCGAGAAGTCCTCCTCCTCCCAGCACGGTGAGCGGCGGTGGCAGGGCCGGGGTGTGTGTGTGTGTGTGTCTGGGAAGGGGGCAGAAGAGGCGGGCCAGCGGCACCCGGCATCGGCTCCTCGGAGCCACCTGGGGGCCGCTGGATGCCTGGGGACCCTCTCGTGGGGATGGGCGGCTGGCGTGAAGCGGCCCTGGGACTCTGCGGGGAAAGACCAGCGAGGGAGAGCAGGAAGGCCATTTGCCCCCCCCCGGGCCCCCCCGTGTGCCCCCTGAAAGTTTCCCTCCTGATCTTCCCTTCAGATTTCTCCTCCCTCCTGGGGGAGATGCAGCCCTCCAACCACAGCTACTACATGTACCAGCAGCCACAGGGGCCCCCCTCCATCGGAGCCGTGCCCCCCCTCCACACTCCGACCTCGGAGAGCTGCCAGTCCCAGGGCAAGCAGCAGGCGGGGGACGGCTACGGCCCCCCTCCCGTGATGTCTCTGCACCCCTCCGCCATGCAGCACGGAGGGTACCACCAGCACCATCATCCCCACGCCCACCCACCGCAGTCACAGGCCTCCCTCAACAACGCCGGCTTCGGTGAGTTCCCGCCCGGGGAGACGTTTAGCCCGATGGTGGATTTTAACGGGACAGAGAGCGAAATTTCTCCCTGAGGGGGGAGGGGCCACGCCAGGCTCCCTCCGGTGCCCGTGGACGGAGCGGCTGCCCTGGGTGAGGCTGCGATCCGCCCCGGGGTGCCTTGGGGCGCATCCCATGAGCCTGGGGCACGAGAGGGGAGGCCTCGGGGGAGGGGGCGAAGGGGCAGCTCACTTCTCTGCCGGCCTTGTCTCTCCCCCCCCCACCAGCTTTTCCCTCCGACTGGTGCTCCAACATGGACTCTCTGAAGGAAAGCTTCAAGGCAGTCAACCGACTCAACTGGTCCAGCATCGAACACTCCCAGTTCTCCGGTGAGTGCATCTCCCTCCCCCCGGGGGGGTGGGGGAGGGAGGGAGGGAGGGAGGAGGAGAAGGGGTCCCGTCCTCCTCCGCAAGGGGGTGGGGGCCCTTGGTGTGGGCGGAGCAGTGATGGCCGGATCCCCCCCCTCCCCTTGCAGAGTTAATGGAGAGCCTCCGCCAGGCCGAGCGGAAGAACTGGTCCTTAGACCAGCACCACATTGCCAACCTCTGTGACTCCCTGAATCACTTCCTCACCCAGACCGGGCAGCTCCCTCACCTGGGGGGGCCCCCTCCGCAGCCCCCCCGCATCTCCGAGTCCTGTGCCATGAACAGCAACAAGCAGGAGCAGCCCATGAGCCAAGGTACCGGGCAGGGCGCTGAGGGGGAGGGAGGGGCGAGAGCAGCAAGCAGGGCCGTGTCCTGGGGGGGGGAAGAAGCGGGAAGAACCTTTCCTTGACCTCTCAGCCACCCTCCATCCATCGTGTCCGTCTGGGGAGCAGGGCCGCCCTTCTGCAGCAGCCACAAGCCCCCTCTTTGCCTCGTGGCTCTCCCCTCTCCCCCTCCCTCTCTTAAAAGTGACCCCTGTCTCTGAGGTTGGGGCCAGCCCCGTGGATGGTGGGGAGGCCCCATTAGACATCTCTGCCCCCAGCTGCCCAAATGAGGCCCCCAACTTCTGTCCCAGTCCTGGAGGGTGGGAGGGGGCAGAGGGGGAAGAGCTCCGAGCGACTGGGGGACCCTAACCCTTTCCAGTTAGAAACCGGATATTCATCATGGGGGGGGGGGAAGCAAGCAGACACCATAAAACACCGCACACACACACCCCGCTGCGAAGCCCAGGGGGGTCTCGGAGAGACGGTACGGATTTTCAGAGCTGACCCTCCCTGTCTGCCTCTCTTCTCCCCAGTGAACTCGTATGGCCAGCCAGCGCCTCCCCACCTGTACTCGGGGGGCCCCTCTCCGATGTACCCTATTCCCACCCAGGATTCGCCAGGGTACAATCGTCCAGGTAAGGAGATGCCCGGGAGGCAGCCGGCTTCGGCTTGAGCTGCTTGGCAGACGCTCCTCACCGTTTCCCTGGCAGGCCCTCTGGACATCGGCCTGCCTCACGAACGTTTTCGGCCTTTTTAATCCTTTAGATTGAATGGGTTGCTTCAATTAGGGCTCCATCCAATGCCATATCGAAAGGGGAGGGGGAATTCAGAAGAATTCAACTGACTAAACCACTTCGTCCTGCTTTTCTGTCTTTCCCGTTGTGCAATTGACTCAGGTCATCATTTGGTTTCGCGGCCCCCTCCCGGCGCCCCCGAGGAGATCCCCGACGATTTCAACTGGGATTTGATCACCTAGCAAGCGAGAGACTCGGCAGCCCGTCCCTCCCGGAGGGCTCCCTGCGGGAGAAGGAAGCCGCGCACGCCGGCCGTCCCGGGCCAGCGCTGGGCCTCCTTCCTTGCCTGTATATAGATATATATTCTCTACTTCAGCCGGAGAAGCTGCCACAAGATGCTGCCGAAGATAATCTTCCTTGCGCTCCTTGTTTTTACCTTCTTTTCTTCTTCTTCCTTATTATTATTATATTATTATTATTATTATTACCATCATCATCATCATCGCTGTACCCAGCTACCCTTTTTGCTCTATCTGCCAGCTTCGGATTTTACACGTTTATTGAGCACCTTGTCTGGATGCAAGTCAGAAGACGGCCCTGGTGCCGGAAGAGACTTCCAAAGAACGGAGGGCGTCATCATCATCATCACCGCCATCATCATCATCATCATCTTCATCTTTGTCACCCTTGCATTGAACAATCCCCCTTTCCCCTCGAGGTGGCCAGGGACTCTCTTGATGGCTGCTGAAGTGAGCGCGCCCGTGGGTCTTGAGAGTCTGTAAGAAAATTATGTTCTTCCTAAATGTTGTAACGTATGTGTGTGTGTGTGTGTTGGGGGGGGGAGTCGGACTGGTCTGAAGGAGAAAGCTGCCCGCTTTCTGGCACCCGCGAGCGAAGGGAGGCCAGGGCCAGTGGCGAGATGGGAGGACGGGGCTTGGAGAGACCGAGAGAGGCTGGAACAGGAAGCAAGGACGACGCCGGTTCCACTCGCAGGCGAAGGCGGCAGGGGGTGTTGCGGCTGCTGCTGAGAGAGAAGGGTGGGGGTGGCCGTCCCTTTTGGCAGATCAGAGGCGCCGGAGGGGTCTGCTCTGCATCAGGTGGACTGGACAGCAAGGACCACTGGACCAGACCCCTCAGAGCTCGCACCCCCACCCCCCTTCTCTCCTCCGTCCCTCCTCGAAGGCGACAGGGCTCCCGTTTTGGATACGCAGATGAGACAGACAAATCAAGAAGAATTGTACTCTTCTCCCCTTCAAGGGTTTTTTTTTCCCTTTTTTTAACTTCTGGATTTTACTTCCCCCCCCCTCCCCTCATTTTGCTGGAATGTGTTGTGACTTGTGATGCAAAAATGGAAGAGGGTTTTTTTTTTTAACCCCTCCGCCTTGTATAGCTAAGCAAGTGATGCTTCCTGTGTGGTGGACAGAGGGAGGCAAAAAGAGGAAGGCCGTGCCGGGCAGAACTTGGAGGGTGCAGACTTGAACCTCTCTCTCCTGCTGCAGCGAAGTGCCCGTCTCTGAAGGAGACGCGAAAGTGCACGATTGGGAAAGGGAAGCTGGACGCCCCCTTCCGCTCCAGGGAGAACCGGGAATGGCAGAGGGTTGGTGGATTGCCTAGGCGGGCCCTTCCGAGCACGGGCGCCACAAAAGGTGCCCGCCTGGGGTTCCGTTTTGGACTGGCCCTGGCACCCCAATGCATTGCTTGGTCTCCCCTCCTCCCCCCCCCCCCAGTGTGTCTCTCTTGGCTGGACCTCTCCTTCCCCTGCATGCCCTTCCAGCTGCAAGCCTGCTTCGTAGGGGTGGGGTGGGGGGAGAGCCGACTTGGAAGCGGAACCATCTCGTGGGGGGAGGGGCCGGTTCCTGCAGCATCCTGCTCGTTGCTGCGAGGGAGGGTGGGAGGGCGGGGAGTTTGGACAGGGGGCGCATCATCCGGTGGTCTCGGGAGACCCTGAGCCGGAGGTGCAGGAAGCCTCTCCTCATGAGAATGCTGCCCAGGGCAGGATGCAGGGATGACTTCTCCTCCAGGTTTCGGGCAGGGCGGCTTCTGAGGAGCCCCCCCCCCAAAAGGGTCACTGGGGAGGCAAGAGATCATCCATCAGGCTCTTCGTCCACACAGCTGCTCCTTTTTGCATATGTAAATATATGCCAGTCAGTGTCCAAATCTGTCTTGTTCTCCCTTTCCTTCTGAGTAAAGAAACGGGGTCATCCTGGGGGGAGGATTGGATCCAAGGCAGTGCCCCGCCACGGAGGGGGACCCCCCCCCGCTTGCCCATTGCTCTGTGGGGTCCACATTGCTTGATGCCAAGGAGAGGGGAGGGGGTGGCCTCACAAAAATTATTTTTGTGCATGCTTTCTTAATTAAAAAAGTGAATGTTTATGGTTTAACCGTTTTGGTGCCCCTGTTTTAATTTGTGGCAGCCTGCAGGACTGACGTCTTTAAGGCCCTCTTAGTCCTTGTTGAACACAAAAGCCTTCCCCTTGAACCCGGGGCCCGCTCTGGGCCAGCCTCTCTGCTCAAAGGGAGGCTTTCGGCCTGGCTGGCTGGTGGGGGGGGGCTGCGAAGGGCCGAGCTGCCTTTGGCGGGCTTCTTTTCTGACAAAGCCTCCACCTCACTTCCCCCCCCCCACCCCCCCCCTGGATAGTCGGAGGCACTTCCTGCTTTTCCCTGTGGCTTCCCTGGCTCCGTCCCTGCTGCTCTCCCAGGCAGCTGCACCTGCACAGGGGGGCTCCTCGGATCACGGCCGTTCATTCAGTGACCTTTTGAAATTAGAGGAGGGCTGACCGAAGGGGCACAGACGATGCCTGCCCAAAGTTCCAACCACTGCAGCCCCCAACCCTCCACGGACATGTGATCAAAAGTTGGGCAATGGGCAAGGGCCTGCCCTTATGACAGGGAGTGCTGCAACTCACAAACACACACACACACACTGGGCCAGAAGGTCTCCATCGCTAGCCCCCACCCGTTGGCCAGTAGCCTCCCCCCACACTCCGAGTGGCCTGGGCCTTCCCCCCGCTCCTCCCCCCCCCGGCCCACTCCCCTTTTCCTTGCTGTGCTGACAGGCTCACCCGGCCCATGGATGCCAGCTCAGAAAGCTCTGGGGGGCAGGGGGGGCCTCCAGGAAGGAAGGCAGGCAGCCTTTGCTAGCTGTCCCGCCCAGAGGATCATTGCGGAAAGTCCTCTCTCTCTCTCTCTCACACACACACACACACAGCCGGAAGAGGAGCTGTGCTTCAGCCCAGATTGAACGTTGCAAGGAAACGGACGGAGGCCGTGGAGAGTTCCAGGTTTATTTTTCATGCAGCCCAATAAGAGAAACCATCCCTAATGAATGTATGAAAAGTATCCCCTCTCCCCTCCCCCCCCAATCCTCATCCTTAATCCTCGGCCTCTGAAGGGGCTCCGCTTGGGAACCAAGCCCTGGGGGGAGGAGGGGGGCATCCCGCAGGAGCCCAGGCTCCAGACCCCTCCCCACCCTGGGTTGCTGACCCAGCTGAACGAAGCACACTGGCGACCGGCTGCCCGTCTTCTTGGCTGAAACATAAGAGCTGGATTCTAAGGCGGCTGGCGGGACTCTTGTCCAAGGAGTGGCAACTGAAGAAACGCATCTTCTTTTTAAACATCTTAAAAAAATATTTGAAAAATACTCATTGCTGACGTGCTACAGATACAAGCCATTCAAAATAGCCCAGATAAAATGAATGCAAAAGGTCGGTAGAAGGAGTGCCGATTATAGCCTAAGCCAGCATCCTCCCCCCCCCCACTTGACTAGAGACTTCCCTGAACCTTTGGCTGCCCGGAAGAGGCGCATTAGAGGACCGAAACATCCACCTCGTTGTCCACTGTGGTTGTCTTGCTTTTCTCCTGGGAAAAGGCTGGCGAGGAGGGCTCCACAAAGGCCCCCTCAAACATCTTCTGCACTGTCTGGCAGACCTTCTTCCTGAAGTTCTGCCCCACGAAGACGTAGAGAAGAGGATTGATGCAGCTGTTGGCGTAAGCGAGTGCGACGGACACACTGTCCCACCACAGCAGGGCCTGGTGAAGTGGCGTTTGGGGGGCAGCCAGGAGGAAGAGCAGCCCGGTGACGTGGTAGGGAGCCCAGCAGAGGAAGAAAGAGGCCACCACGAGCAGGATCACCTGCAGGGCCTTCCTGCGAGGTCCCACGAAGGGCTTCCTGAGCATCTTCCAGGCAATCAGAGCGTAGCAGGTGGCCATGATCGCAAAAGGCAGGAGGAAGCCAAACGTGGCTCTGGTGATGGTGGTGGACACGAAGACGCCAGGCGGTTGGGTTTCAGGGAATGGGGAGATGCTGGCTGTAGCTAAACTCGGATGGACCCTGGGAAACCCCTTTGGCCTGGAAGGAGCAGCAGTAACCTCCCTCATCAATAAATCTGCCTCTGTCTTGACTCTATCACGGTGTGATGCAGACAAGGGCACCGTGGTGTTCACAGTGGGGTAGGAAGGGTGTGGATCCAGATTCCCACCTGGGAAGGCACGGCCGTAGGTGCTCCCGGTGACCAAAAGAGCAGGGTCTTGAATGGGGGTCGTCTCCTCTAGGGCCCCCAGATCATTCAGCCACTCGTAATCGTCATGTCTCCCCATTTTCAGCCACTCGTAATCGTCATGTCTCCCCATTTCCCAGTTGTTGAGGCACTTGATATTGCCAAATTCATCCTCCAGGGCCTCCCGGTAGAAGAAGGAAGGGCAGCACAAAAGGAAGGCGAGGATCCAGATGACACCGCAGACCACGGACGCCAGCCTGACTGTCCGGTGATTCTGACACCAGACGGGTTTCATCACCAGGAGGCACCGGTCAATGCTGATGGCGGTGAGGAGGAAGATGCTGGCAAACATGTTGAAGATGACCGCGGAGGGGAGAACCTTGCAGAGGAGCCAGCCAAAAGGCCAGCGCTCGTGGAGGGCCAGCTGGGCGATGGAGAACGGCAGGGAGAGGCAGCAGACCAGGTCGGCGATCGCCAGGTGGAGGAACCAAACCGTGTTCACCGTTCGCTTCATCTTCAGGACTATGGCCCAGATGACCAGGCCGTTTCCAGGAAAGCCCAAGAGGAAAGTGATGGAGAAAATGGCCAGAGAGGCGACCGAGGTGGAAGGCAACGGGAGAGGCTCGCCGTTTTCGTCCCAGCTGCCGTTCTCTGGCAATGGAGCCATTTTCCTTCACAAAAGGAAGCCTGAAAAAAAGGTTTTGAATCGTTACCTCGGGTGGCAGGCGGATGTGGGGTTTTGCAGACGCCGCCTTCCCCAAAGGGCCCTATATCCAGAGCTACAGCTGATCTCCTCAGCCAACGTTGTGGGGAAGACGGTTGTGGGGCAGGTTCCCACAAGGCTGTCGCTGTTCTTTTATCAGCCGAAAAGTGCTGGCCAGTCAGGGGTTTTTTGCTTTGCTTTCCAACCACAAGATCCATGTCATTAGCTGGGTGGCTCCATTTGTACGTAGCAGAAGTGTTAAGACAGGTTTTATAAACCTGTAAGGGAGATTGTTTTAATTAATCCAGAAAGGATGTGTCAGTCCTGGTTAAAACTAGAAAATTCATTTGCTTTTAACTGTAAAAACCTATGGCTTTGAGAACTATTTCAAGATGGCAGAGGAGAGCCCGTTGGGAGAGTCTGGAACTGCGGAAGATTCCTAATGTTTCCACCTGTAAAAAACGCCCCAGAAATTTGTCCCCCCACCAGGCTCTCGGCTCCCGATGGCTCCTGAACCTTTGCAGCCCAAAGATTAGACCATGGAAAATCTCTGCACACTTTTACAGGATCTGGCCATATGAAAATCCAGGGATCATTTGGTTACACTGCTCTGACAAGCGTGCCTGAAACAGCTACCTGCCCCCTTGAGAAAATGGGAGGGTGGCAGCCGTGGGGGGGGAGAGGAAGCCCACCGTGTCCTGGCTGACCATCTGAAGCAGAACCTGAAGACAAAAGCCTCTCTTGGCCATGCATTAGAGCGGCATCTTAGGGCTGGAAGGGTGACAGTTAAAACCATTTTAAGCAGAGGGCCTGGAAGGATCCATCAGTGGAACGGAAGTTGCCTCCAGAAGTTGTGAAGGCTCCAACACTGGACGTTTTTTTAAGACTGGACAGCCACTTTATCTGGAATGGGTGAGGGCGGAGGTTCCTTCTCAGTCAGTTTCTGAACTTTTCGTTACCAGGCTAGGTAACATCTTCAGCGGAGTTTAGGTATAGGGTCTCCTGCCTGAGCAGGGGGTTGGACTAGAAGACCTCTAAGGTCCCTTCTGCTCTGTTATTTCCGTTAAAGCCGTCTTTCTGCCCAAGCGGCTGCTCCTCCTCCCTCCAAGGCTCCACAGAGCCCTCCTCTGCCGGCCTGCCCGGGATTGAGAGAAGGTGGAAGGCAGCGCCAGGGGGTCGACTGGGGGGGGGGCGGGCAGGGGGCGCTTCATTCTGGCTCTCCTCAGGCTGCAGGACAACGCCCCCCCCCACACACAAAGCGAGTCGCCGCTTGAAAGCCAAGGCAGAGTTGAGCGGGGAGGGAGGGGGGGATGCAGCCGGTCCAGGGAAAGCCCGGGGCTCTGGCCCGCCGCCGGGGGAGGGTCGCGGCCCCCGCCCCCCTCCTGCCCCCCAAGCAGCCCCTCGCTCCCCCCCCCGCCCCTACCTGGACGAGGCTCCCGCCGGGCTCCCTCGCTGCTGCTCCTCCTCCTCCTCCGCGCAGGCCAGACGGAGGAGAGCGAGGAAAAGCGCCCCATCAGCGTTTCGGGGAGGGGGCGGCCGCTCGGCCAGTTCCCCTTTCCCCGGGCGAGGCTGAGCCGGGGCAATTCCCGGCCACTTGCGGGGAGGGGCTGGAGCCCGCCTCGGCCGGGCACAGAGAGCGCCCCGCTGCCCCCGGAGGGGAGGGGGCGCAATCTTGGGCTGCCGTCGGTGGGGAGGAACTGCGGGGACCCCTCCCGCTCCGGTCTCCCCCTCCAGCCCCCCCGGGAGCAGCCCCGCAGCCCCCTCCCTCCCGTCCTGCCCACGCACGTGCGGAGCCCCCGGGAACGCCCCCCCCCGGCGCAGGGGCGTGGCCGACCGCGGGCTCCGCCCTCCCAGCCCGGCCCCTCTGCCCCGCGCGGCTCTACGGCCCGGCGCCGCCCCCGCGGTCAGCCATAGAGGCCGGGAGGCAGGAGCGGAGCGGAGCGGCGCCTGCGCGCTAGGACGCTGGGCGGAAGCGGCGGGCGAACGGCGGCTGCGGGTCGTTTCCCTTCCGGCTCGCGGTCAGCTGGCGGGGGCGATGGCGGCGGCGGCGGCGGCGGCGGCCGAGGCGGAGTACGAGTCGGTGCTCTGCGTGAAGCCCGAGGTCAGCGTCTACCGCATCCCGCCGCGGGCCTCCAACCGCGGCTACCGGTAGGAGGCCGAGCCTTGCGGCGCCGCGTCCCCCGCGGCCTTCCCGCCCCGAGCGAAGGTCGGCCGCGTCCCCGCTGGGCCCCCGGGCGGNGGTAGTTCATTCCAGAGGGTGGGGGCACCCACAGAGTAGGCCCTCCCCCTGGGGGTCGCCAGCCTACATTGCTTGGCCGACGGCACCCTGAGGAGGCCCGCTCTGTGGGAGCGTACCGGTCTATGGGAGGGAATCTGTGGCAGAAGGCGGTCTCGGAGGTAGCCAGGTCCGATGCCATGGAGCGCTTTAAAGGTGGTAAAGCGATTCAAACCGGTCCGTAATCATCTCTGAGGAATGAGGGGTTGGGTGGTGTGGAATAACCGCTAGTTTTATGGTGAGCCTTATCTTCCATGCGTTTTTGGCAATACGGAATGCTTTCTGGCCTGGTTCTTGGATGCCTCCAAATCAGGATTTGTGCAAATTGACTTGGATTCCTAACCTCACTTGTGGCATGGCTGATTTTTGCAGTAGGCCCCAGCTTGAAGAAGGTTTGTTTTGTTTTAGTCTTTTTTAGTTTTTATGCCAGAGTCCAGGCTGATTCTTTCTTTGTGTTCCAAACTGGGCTCTTCCCCCCCCCCCCAACTTCCCATCTCATTCTTACCCATTTACCTGCCCCTCCTCATTCAAAACAGACTGATTGACTTTCAAATCACAGCAGATGCTCAAACATCCTTCCAGGAAACACAAAGGTTCTCTAATTGCAGCTTTGAAAAAAGGCATCTTATTTATCAATTTTTTATTTGGTTAATTTGATTTTTTTTATTTGATTATTTTATAAATTATATAAATTGATTTGATATTTTGCCGCAGTGGTTAGAATGCACTATTGCAGGCAAACTCTGTCCAGTGCCTTTGACTGACTCAAAGGTGACTCAGACTTCCGTCCTTCCGAGGTCGGTCAAATGAGGACCCAGATTGTTGGGGGCAAATAGGCTGGCATTTGTGAACCGCTTAGAGAGGGGCTGTTTTAAAGCACTGTGAAGAGGCATATCAGTCAAAGGGCGGTTGCTGTTTTCCTATTTATCGATCCAGTCCTGTTGCAAAGCGTTGCCCTGGTGAGGGGCCTGGTTCCAGGGGTCAACCAGGGTTGCAGCAGGATGGCCTCTTGAGAGGGCAGGATGGCTTGGACCCACCCATCTCTTGGCCAGCTGGACGGAGGCTAGTCGGCTGCCTTCCCTCCAGTGGCCATTTTCTGAGCGGGCAGCTCTCTGTGCCAGCCGTTTGGCCAGAGCCCCCCAAAGGCGTTCTGAAAAGAGTCCGGTTTCCATTTTCCTTGCTGGGCCTCGAACGTGGCTCTCTTCTCCTTCTTGTTTCCGCCTAGGGGAGCTTTTCGCCCAGGCCCCGATTGACCTGTACCCTGGCATCGCAGTGGAGACGGTAAATGATTCGAGCCGGTATTTTGTCATCCGGATTCAGGACGGAAACGGTAAGAAAAAGGGGGCGGCTTCCTCTTGGCTGACGTGCGTGATGGGGGGTCCCACAGAGCCCACCTGCAGCTGCCCTCACAGGAAACTCGCCACTGCCCACTCGCCACGGTCCACTCTAACTCTCTGCGGAACAATTTAACCATTCTGTGTAATTATTTAAAATAAATAAAAAAAAATACTTTAATTTTTGTCAGTCACATTTCATTCTTTTGCATCCTTTCTTTCATGATTCTGTTCCACCATTTCTTTGGTATTAATGTAACTTTTGTCCAGCAACGAGTTGTCCCGTGGCAAGTTGGCCGTGGCAAATTGTCAGAGACAGCACCCCTCTCCCTTGGGTCTGGCCCCAGGAGACTGTCTTCAGCCATCCTCAGAGAGCCAATAAACGCCCCTCGGGGGCAGGTTAAGCGGAGTGTTTCGGAGCGCGCCTGGCCCTGAGCAAGAGCCCAAATGCCTGGCGAGGAGAATTCGGGGCCAAACGTGAGAGAGAGAGAGACACGCTGAGTTTGGGGAGCGAGAGGAGATCCCCAGTTGGGTCTCCTGCTGGGCCGGGCGCCAGACGGGCTGGAGGCAATGAAAAGGAGCAGGAGTGGCGCGAAGGACGTGCTTGGGGCTGTCGCACAGGTGTGGCGCGACTCCTGGGTTGCCAGCTGGGCTGTGACCGCCAGGCCTCCGGGGCCTAAGGGAGGGGCTTTCCTTCGGGGCAGCGGCTGAGGCAGAGGCTGGCCTTCCTTTGGGAGGATCAGGAGGCCGAAGGCAGCGGAGTCGGCCCCTCCGCCAGATGGGGAGCCAGAGACTCTTCCCTGAAGGCCCCACACCCCACCAGGCACTGCCCTGCGTTGGCGAAAAGCCGCAGAGCGTTTCCAGGAGCTCTCAAGGGGGGGTCTCCACCGGCCGGCGGCTGCTCTAACCACTGCTGGCTTTTCTTGGTCAGGACGCAGCGCCTTCATCGGCATCGGCTTTGGCGACCGAGGCGACGCCTTTGACTTCAACGTGGCCCTGCAGGACCATTTCAAGTGAGTCTGCCTTGCTGCTCTGGCTCTTGATGGGTGGGGAGGGGGTTGGGCGAAAGGAGTCTGCTGGGGGGAGGGGCTGCACCCAGGGCCGGCCTGAGGGGGTGGTGGGGGGGGAGGAACCTTCCTTCCCAGCTCTGCAGAAATGGAGCTGCCTTTGTCTGAAATGGGTGTTCGGTTCAGCTCAGTTCAGACTGTGTGCATGTGTGTGTGTGTGTGTCATTGTTCCAGTCTCAAGGCATCAGGCCTTCTTAAAGGCCAAGGCCAAAGGGTGGGCCTGGTTGCATTGAAAGGTGTTCCAGCGTCTCCTGGTGAGTCTCCCCTCCAGAGCCCAGGGAGGGAGGGAGGAGGCTTTTGAGCCGTTCCCTTGGGCAAGCTCACCGGCCAGAGAATAGGCGGCACAGGCAGACCTTGACCTTCAACCATTCAGACTTAACGGCAGTGCTGAACTGATGGTGGCTAGGACAGATCCTCAGAGTTGCAGCATCCTCACGGTCACCCGATCACGATCTGGGTGCTTAGCAACCAGCTTGGACTTATGACCAGCTTCAGGGCCCCAGGATCGCATGATTGCCATTGGCAACATTTCCTGCAGGCTTCCCCAGAAAGTCAGTGGGGAAGCTGACAGGAAAACCCGCAATTCACTCAGGTAAGCTTACTCCCCCCCCCAGCACCCTTGCACTTGCTCAGCGCCAACCGCTTGCGCACTCTCACTCCCCCTCCCCCTCCGGGCCTGGGACTTGCAACTTCCTGCCGGCTTTCCTTCCGACTTCAGTTGTGGGAAGCCGCAGGCAGTTGCCTCCCCAACAACAAATCCGGGGTTCAGTGAACAGCAGCAGCCGGGATTGCCGCCACTAAGCGGCGCCCTCACGCTTTATGACCGTGTTGCTTAGTGACAGGCATTCCGGTCCCAGTTCTTGCCTCTCTCCTGCCTGGTTGCCGCCCTTCCCTGTCGCCACCTCCCACCGCCTTCTCCGCTGCCTCTCGCCCGCAGGTGGGTGAAACAGGAGACGGACATCTCCAGGGAGTCCCAGGAGCTGGACAGCCGGCCCAAGCTCGACCTGGGCTTCAAGGAAGGCCAGACCATCAAACTGAACATCGGGGTGAGGCTCCCCTGCACATCTTTCAGGGGGGGAAGGGGGGGTGATTCTGAGAGACCCCCTCTTAATGCCGTCCTTCTCTCTTTGCAGAACATGCCCACCAAGAAAAGTGGGTCAGCGAAGCCCCGGCCGGCTGGCTCAGCGGGACTCAGCCTCCTCCCCCCACCCCCGGGGGGCAAAGTGGCCCCTCCTCCCCCCGTCCCCCCTCTTTCTTCAACGGCCATTTCCAACCACGTAACTCCGCCCCCCGTGCTGAAGTCCAGCGGTGCTGGCCACGCAGGTAACGGTCGTTCTGGGGTGTCCGTGGGGTGACCCAGCTTGCCAGGGGCTGAGAAGGGGGGGCAGCAGGGACCCTGACGGTCGCTGGGCAGGAATCCCAGGCCGGCCAGAGGAGAGGGAGGGAGGCAGCCCCCGTCCTCCTCCCGTCTTGCCGGGCAGCAGGACCGAGGAAAGGCTGGGGCTTCAGGTGGGCCAGGGAGGGGGGCAGTTCCCCCTGCCCCCCCCCGTGACTTCCCTTTCGTGCTGGAGGCAACAACCCAAGCAAAGTACAGATAGTCCTCAACTTACGACAGTTCACTTAGTAACCGTTCAAAGTTACAACGGCGCAGAAAAGAATGGCTTGCGGCCTTCCCCCGTGGTCACGTGATCAAAATCCAAAGGCTTGGCAACTGGGTCAGTTTTATGACAATCGCCGTGTCCTGGGGTCACATGATCCAGTTTTGCGACCTCCTGGCAAGCAAAGCCAGTGGGGGAAGCCCCACTCGCTTTATGACCGTGTTACTAACTTCACTGCAGGGATTCACTTAACAACTGTGGCAGGAAAGGTCATAAAGTGGGGCAAAACTCACTGAACGAATGTCTCACTTTGGGCTCAGTTGTGGTCGTAAGCTGAGGACTGCCTGTCTGCACTGTGCTGGCACATTTGGGAGGTTCTCGGGCTCCCGGCAAGGTTTGGTGGGGCCGGGCAGCCCAGAGGGCCCATCCCTGCCTCTCCTGGCGAGAAGGAAAGGGGGGCCGGGAGCAGAGCCTCCGCCAGGCGCAGTCGACCCGCTCCTGGCACTCCGGGTGCCGAGAAAGCCAAGCCGGGCGCAGCTCCCGCCTGGTGTCCTGAGCGAGCGCCGGAGGAGAACCGCCCTCGGTCCTCCTAACCCAAAACCGCCTCCTTTGACCCCTCCCCCCCTCACAGATGTCCTCCTAGACCTGGATGATTTGGCACCCCCCACCTCCAAGGCTCCCGCAGTGGCGCCTGCTGCCGTCCCACCTGCTGCAGACCTGTGGGGAGACTTCAACACTGCGCCCAGGTAAAGCGCCGGTTCTTAGACCTCAGAGATTCTACTAGGGCAACATACGGACAGGTAATGTGTGAATAGGTCAAAAGGGGGGGGGTGACCAGAGTCCTGGCTCTTCCATCTCGGTCTGCCTGCCTCTTGAGTTACCTCTCTCCTGTGTCCAGGCAGAGGGGCTGTCCTTCCGTTCTCTGTCTGTCCGGCCTCTGCTCAGCCCTCCCCACAGCCCCGGAACGGCCGGTTTCACCCCTGGGACCTCTGCCTGAAGATCTTGCTGGAAAGATGGGAAGGGCTCCTCTGGGGTGGGCCAGTCCTTGGGGGGCCCCGGCCACTTCCCTCTCTCTCCTGATCCTTTTCCTCCCCCATTCCCCCCCCCAGCGCAGTTCCCAGCCAGCCCGCTCAGCCATCCAGCTGGGTTCAGTTCTGAAGCAGCAGCAGCAGCAGCAGAACGGAGGAAACGGAGACGGACCAACGGCCGACCGAGGCAGACGGACCCACCTGGGACGGGAGTTTCCTGACCTCTTTGGCTCTTCAGTCGAATCCTAATTTCCAGACAATCCTCCCCTGTTTTTCTCGATGTCCCCGTTCCATTGACGCCCTTTGCATTTGCCCTCCTCCAGCAGAATCGCAAAAGCCTCCCGGGGGCTGCTTCAGAATTTGCCCCACCCGGAGCTCGGGGAGAGCGAGGAAGGATGGCTGAAACCCCGGTTCCTGCTTCTGGTCAGTCCCCTGAGGCCCCGGAGGCTGACCAGACGCGGCTCTTTGTTTGGGATCTCCACCCAGGCTTTGTCTCCTTTCTCCCTGTGGGCCTCAGCGAGCAGCCACGGCCGGCCTCCATGCCAGCGCTGTGCCTGAGGCTCACCTGCGGGCGGAAGGCCAGAGCTGCTGCTGTAGATCTCTGCTGGGGGGGGGAGGGGGAGGAACCGGTTGGATACCTCTGTGGCAGTCCCCCCACTCCTCCTCCTCACATCGTAGTCGGGGCCCACTGGATCCTTTTTCTGCTTTGTATTTGGGGGGGGGGGGGCTGCAATTTCCCCGGCTCCCTTCTCCCCGCTCAGTTCTGGTAAGGAGATCCCTTCCAAAGCTGGGTGCAGTGGTAACACCCAAGAGACCCTCCTGCTCCCACCAGAGGGCTCCCTTCTGAGCCCAGTTTGTTGTGCCCTTGAGACGGGCTGCCTGGCATGCACGTGGCAGGGGGCTTGTCCCCGCCTGACGGAGCGCGGCCCTCTCCTTAATCCGAGGAGGAGCAGGGTGGCGTGTGAGTCTGCCCCTGCCAGGGAGGGTTGGGCTTCCTGGAGGCAGCTTTCTGGCCAGTGTGCTTTGTAGTTGGATAGCCTTTGCTGGCAAAAAAAATTACCTAATCATGAAGGAGTTTCTGGCAGCGTCTCTTCCCTCCGCCTGCCCGCCCCGCGTCTTTTCGGGATCTGCGCAGGCCTCCCCTTCCCTCCTCTTGCCGTTGGCGACCTAGAATGGCTCTGGAACGCCTGCTTCGCTTGGCCCTCGCGTCCGGAGGCCGTTTTCTTGTTGCGCTCTAGATAGCCGTTTTTCCCGGCAGGCTCGTGACCCCCCTGGGCGATGACAATTACGCTGCTGTAACCTTGGCTCTCGCCTGTGCATGTCCTGGGTGACCCCCGTGGTTTGGTGCTTCTCCTGTGGGTAGTTTTAAGTGAGCAAGGCACCTCCAGGTAGCCTCTCCCTGTTCTGTCTCCTCTCCACTCCCGGCCACCTCTGGATCTCCTTCGCAGGGGACCTGCTCCGCTAGTATCACGACAAAGACCGCAAGGAATGAAATGCACTTTCTGAAAATAAAAATGGGTGCCTCCTTAGCGAGGCTACCCGTAAAGAGCCCCCTCCCCACTTAACTCCTGAAGTTTTCTCTCTCTTTCTCTCTGCTGGGCTGCAGCTCCCGGAAGGACCCACTTCCTGTGGAAAGTGGGAGCCGTAGCCCAGCACAGCCGGAAGGTGCCCGGTTGGGCTTGGCCGGTCCCACCCCTCCCTCTCGCCCTGCAATGCCCTTCCTGGAGGTTCTGGGTCCAGCTGGCTCCTCTCCTTCCCTGGCAGGGAGAGGCCCCTCGCCATTTCCACAGCCTCACGGCCATACCTCAACACAATTACGTGGCTTCCTAAGTTGACTAATGGGGAGGCTGTCCCTCTGTGTGCGTGTTTTCTTACGGCTAGTATTACCTAAATAATATATTATGTATTGTCACAAACAGAAGTAATATTCATCTGTATGTATATAAAGTATAAGATGTACTGCTGGTTCAATAATAGCAAATAAAATGAGAATTAAACCTGGGAGAAGCTGTTCATTAAAGGGCAGCTCAGGTCTTTAAAGGTGCCCCCCCCCGCTGCTCCGGGCTGGCCAGAAACTGGACATGCAGCACGCTGGCCTCTGCAGGGGGACCGTCACGAATGGAGCCTCTGAACCCGGGCAAAATCCACGCGTGTCCGAAGAGGAGGAGCTGCGATTGAAGCGCTCCGGCGGTTGCGTTGCTTGTCTTGGCCGCCCCTGAAGCTCCAGCCTTGGACACTTTTTCAGAGGCGGCGTTCAGGGGCTGCGCGTAAGTCAATCTGGGAGGAGAGAGGCTTCCCTTCGAAGAGAGAAGGCGGGCGGGCTGGAAGAAGAAACGGAACCGAAGCAACTTTCCGAAGAAAGAAAGAGGAAGGAAGGAGCGAGGAGGGGAAGGAGAGCAGAGCCCAGACAGTTCTGCAAAACCCGGCAGTTTTGTGGCCCTTGCAGGTGGGCTGGGGCGGGGCAAGGCAAGGTCCTCTCCGGGGCAGAGGGGGGGGGGCGGCTGTGCTCTATGGAGCCACAAGGAAGAGCGTCATGGGTTTGGTGACTCGCCACCACCCAGGAATTGCAGCAGGGGCTTCCGTCCAGAGTCCGTGGCGCGTGGCCAGGCTCCGGGGCTGGCGGGGGCTCCCAGGGCCCTCCTGGCGGCAGAGAGAGAGAGAGAGAGAGAGGCGGCTTCTTGTCGACCCGTTTCGGCCTGCTTTGGGGCCGGGAAGGCGGCCTTGGCTGCCCTCGGGAAGAGCTGCGCCGGGCGGAGGAGCCGGGGGACGGGGAGCCGGGGGCTGGGCGGGAGAGCGGCGAGCCCCGCTTCTCCTGGCCGGCCAGAAAGCCCAGGAGCCGCGGCCTTGGAGCCGAGGGACGGAGGGCGCGGCTCTTCCGCCCAAAAGCCGTCCTTGCGCGGGGGCCCAACGTCGCCCGGTGCCCGGCTGCGCCCTGACCTTCTCCGGAGCCCCGCTCTGCGCCCGCCCTTCGGCCACCCCAGGACGCGGGGCCGGCAGCCCCTGAGCCCGGGCGGCGGCTGCCCGCTCAAGAGCCCGGAGGAGGGACCGGGCTGGGAAGGAAGCCGGAGGCCCCGCCTGACCCGGGAAGGAGCCCCGCCCTGCCCTGCCAGGACGCCTTCCAAGCGCGGGGCCAGCGGGCGATGCGGCGGCCGGGAAGCAGGGAGCGCCGCCCCAAGGCCGCCCTCTGTCCGGGGCAGAACCTCCGGGGGTCCCCGCGGCGGCTGTTCTGCAATTGCTCGGGGCCGGTTGCACCGACCGCCTCCGACCCCCGTCGGGCAGGGAGGGAGGGGCCGTCCTTCCTTCCTTCCTTCGGGGCCCGCCGGAGCCGGAGACTTCATTCTTCCGCTTCTTCTTCATCCTTCCGCGTCTTGTGATGCGCCCCCTCCTCGTTTGCCCGCGCAGAAGGCGCACCGGGGCTCTGGAGGGGTGAACTGCCCTTGCAACCCCCCCCCCTCTAACCCGGCGCTTTGGGTAGCCGGCCCAGCGGGCCCTGCCGAGACCTGAAAAGGGCCCGGAGCGCGTTGGGCCGCGTGGGGAGTCCCGCGCCTGAAGCTTTCGAGAGCGGGGGGGGGGGGGCGGGAGAGAGAGAGAGAGAGAGAGAAAAAAAGGAAGAAATGGGTCTCAGGGCTCTTTGCCTGGAATCAGGAAAATGAACGGCTGCACTTTGGAAAAGGGCCTCCGGCGCCCCCTGGTGGACGGACAGTTCAGCAGCAGGCCTTAGGAAGCAAGCGCGGGAAAGGTTGGGAGGGGGGGGAAAGGGGGGGGAGACGGACCTGGGTTTTCGGGCGCTTCGGTGCGGCGATCCTCAGGAAACCGAGGAAGGCCCGGTGGGCGCATCTGCTGCAGGGGGAAACGGAGGCTTTGTCCGGGGAAAAAGAGACGCTGTTGCTGGGTGGCGAGAGTTGTTACTCCCCGGCCGAGTCAGCCTACTCCTCAGCCGGGAGGGCGCTTGAAGATCTGCAGAGACCTGGAAGGGGGGCGTCGGGCGAGGCCCATCTTTGCAAGGGCTGCTTCGCACGGAGGCAAAAGGGCCAACGCAATCCTGGGCTGCATAAACGGAGGCGTGAAATAAAAATCACCTGAAGTCTTAGGACTGCTTTATAAAAAGCCTGAGTAAGGCCACACCTGGAATAGGCCGCATCCAGTTTTGGTCACCCCATTACAAAAAAGATGCTGAGACTTTGGAGGAAAGTGCAGAGAAGAGCAACTAAGATGATTAAAGGCCTGGAGACTGAAACGTACAAAGAACGGCTGCAGGAATTGGGAATGGCCAGTCTAGAGAAAAGAAGGACGAGGGAGGACAGGATAGCAGCCTTCCAGTATTTGAGGGGCTGCCATAAAGAAGAGGGGGGGATCAACCTCTTCTCCAAAGCCCCTGAAGGCAGGACAAGAAGCAACGGATGGACACTAATCAAGGAGAGAAGCAACCTGGAATTAAGGGGAAACTTCCTGACAGGGAGAACAATCAACCAGTGGAACAGAAGTTGCCTTCAGAAGTTTTGGATGCTCCATCACTGGAGGTTTTTAAGAAGAGACGGGACGGCCATTTGTCTGGAATGGTGTAAGAACTCCTACTTGAGCAGAGGGCTGGACTAGAAGACCTCCAAGGTCCCTACAAGTTCTATTCTGATTGATGAAATGCTCCTTCCGGAAGGCTCTTGAGGGATGGAATGGGGGGGGTCCTTCATCCCCTTTGGTTCTGTTCTCCAGCCCACCAGGATTTGGAAGGATTTCCGCTCTTCAGATTTTGGCTGGCTTTGAACTCGTTTCTTCAGCGGTCCCACTTTCTTCCCACACTGGCTCAAGTTCCAGTTGTTCCTGCCTCGCCTTCCCTGACGCCTCCTCTCTTTCATTTGAAGTTC
Organism: Protobothrops mucrosquamatus; assembly: GCF_001527695.2. Taxonomy (NCBI): domain Eukaryota; kingdom Metazoa; phylum Chordata; class Lepidosauria; order Squamata; family Viperidae; genus Protobothrops; species Protobothrops mucrosquamatus. The sequence continues at coordinate 68,669 of NW_015389295.1, forward strand.
TGTTACGAAAGAAAACAGAAAGAGGATGTCTACTTAATTGTGGTACAGTTTCCCATATTACACACCCACAAGGTTCTAGGGCCCAGGCCTCCGTGTGTGCAGTGCTGCTTAGTGATGCCCCTCGGGGGACAGGCGGGTGAGGGGGCGGGAGAGATGGGTAGTTAGCTGCTTCTTAGGGGCAACTGAGGGCAGACCATGCCAGACCATGGCTTGCATTGTCTCCCAGCCGCCCCGGCTTAGAACCGGCTTTAAACAAAACCAGATTGCCTGCTCCCTGCGGTGTCCTGGTCCATCCAGGGCTGCTTTTGGCTTCTTGGAAACAGACCTTTCATTAGCCCTCACAGGTCCTCCTTCTCCTGCTCTAATCTCCTACAGATGCAGCCCCCACCCCAAGGCGGCCCCCTCCCAGGTCTGGGTCACACCTGCACCCGGACTGGAAGCCCACCGTGTCCAGAAGCTGCAGAGGGCTCAGCCAAAGCATTTGGAAAATGCTTGGAGGGTCTCCACGTGCTCTGGGGCCTAAACGGGGGCTCTCACATTCCTACCGGGGTGGGGGGATATCACCCCTCTACCTGTTCTAAGAAGAGCTTTTGAAGCTGCGGAGGGGGCTCTGAAAGGCAAGGAAGCATCAGAGGGCGGAAATGTCTCCATCTATTCTTGCCATCATTATCCAACCCCAGATATTGCAAATAATCATATTTTACCCTCTTCATTCAACCAAGCATGTTTATTTTAAATATTAAAAAGTATCCATTTTAACTTGGTTAAATAAATCAAAATCACTTCCCCTTATTTTATGCATTTATGTTGTTCCCGCTCCCTGTTATCTGGTCTGCAGTGGGTCCCAAGGATTTCTCAGGCTCCCCCCACCATTCTTAAGCCTCCCCCCCCAGGAGAGGGCTTAGCCACCCAGGGAGGGAGGGAGGCCTGCAGGGAGAGCGATGGGTGATGCCGGAACAGAGAGCAGAACGCTCCCACCTGACTTTAAGCTATGAAGAGTCAAACCAGTCTGTAAAAAGACGAACCCCGTGCTTTCTAATTTTTTGCTTTGTTTACTTAATAAAACAGAACACAGAGGAAAAAAATAAAACAAGAGGAAAAGGGAGCAGAAGACTTCTCATAGACATGCATGGACCTAGGAAGTTTCATGCAACAGTCTCGAGGAAAGAGGAGCGTATTTCCTTGGGATCCTCCATGTGTAACCTACGTCTGTGAGCAACTGGCATCCAGGCTTCCACCCACTGAGCAACTGGAGCCACACATTTATCTTTCCCCCATTCAGGGACTCCCCTTTTGCAAGGCGGGGGGCACAGAGGATCCCTTCTGTTGTCCAGCCATCAATTTCCACGAAATCGGTATGTGGTTCAAAAGAATATGGACGTCCAAAAATATTAAATCATACCTTAGAGTTAGATTAATACATTTAATTACCTTTCCCCAGAGCATAATAACTTTATGATATGTTTTAATGAATCTCCAACAAAATGGTGTTTTAATTGCATCTTCAAAAAAAATGGTGAGTCACCCATTTATTTTCTATTCAAACACAATGAGTTCAATGAGTTTGAAATATTATTTTTGGTTGAATAAATCCTAATCTAAGATCTACTGACATTTTTGACACTGAGGCAAAACAGTTTCCCGTTGTTTAGACAAAAGAGGAACCCTCAACTTCTTATTATTCCATTCATTCTTTAAAATTTGCCTATTAAATTGATTTATTGATAACAGATAGGATCGTGGGCTTTTTCCTCTCATAAAATTTAATGATGCATTATAATAATCCAGGTGTTTTTGAAGCTGAAAATGCTGCTGCTCCGAATTACAATGTCAGTGGCTGCTGCAGTTGTGAAAACTGCAGCTGAGGAGCAATGAAAAGATTTTAAAAGAGAGCAATCAGGATCAGGCCAGCATTTCCAGCTCAGGGGAATTTTTGTGCCTGCTAAGTACTTTTTTGGTCTGCAGATTTCTCCCAACTCCTCTTACACAAGGATGGTCTTACACAAGGATGCCTCCCTCCCTCCCTCCCTCCCTCTGTCTCTTTGCCTCTTTCCCTCTTTTCTCTCTTTCCATCTCTTTCTCTCTCCCCCTCCCCACATGAGAGGACAATGATGAGAGATGGCTGCAGCAGGTGTGTTAAGGTAGAATCTTACTAATTTATTGAACAAACATTTATATTTCCACTTTTCACTGTATCATTCAAGGGGAGCAATTACGATTCTTACTCGGGGATGGTTTTATTTTAACATCTACACTACCAGCTCAGTATTCCAGTCTGGCAGGGTGTTTTTACACTTTTTTTAAACTCTTGTCTCACCCACAGAGAGAGTTCCCCTCTTGGTATGCTGTTTCCTCCTGATTTGCATAGCAGTTCAAAGGAATTGCTAGAGATGGGGGGTCAAAGGGGCCGTGGCATCCCTCCCCCCCCCATCCCTCCCACGCACCGTGGGGGCCACTTCAAAGTTGGGCGGGGGAGGAGAGAAGCCCAATTTGCTTGCAGTGCAACACCTGGCAGTTCCCTCCACCAGCCCCCCCCCAAAGAAAAGCCCTTGGTCTCTTCCTGCAAAAGGAACAGACAGTCCCGGGGTGGGGGGGGCAGCAAGGCCATGTTTTTGAAAGAAGCCTCTGTCCCCAGGAAGGGCTGCCACCCCGCTGCCAAGGCGTGGCAGGGGCAGAGAGGGGAAAGTCTTTGCCCTCTTTGGGGACACTCTTTCCCCCCAGCCTGGGGGGGGGCTGGATGGGCCCAGCAGCTGCAGCAGCTCTCTGATGCCCCCTGCTGGCCGGGGGTCATGAAGCGGAAGTCTCCCCCCCCCATGGGAGGAGCCTCTTTCTGGCCCATCCCCAGGGAGCTGCTGCCAGCCCCCCCCCCCCCCCGAGGAAAAAGGATGAAGTGAACAAGAGGAAGAATAATATTAGGAAACTGCCTAGTTTTAAATCCCCTCCCATTGTGCCCAACTGATGATTACACTGACACGCTGATAAACCTTGAAACGGTTTCTAATTACTTTCTTCACCTCGGTTATTTCCCTCTTAAAAATCCTATTCCGGAGTTTCCCTCGTTTTTTTGTTTTACGACACATGAAATGCATGGGGGGGGGAGGGAAGGAGGGAGGGAGGACACTCCCGCTCAAATTTGGGCCAAGCCTCTGCTCGGAATCTCTGCTCAGGCTTTGTCACGGCTGCGATTGGGTTTTCCAGTGCAATCCTGGGAATTATAAATCAAAGATCCTGCCTGGTGGATCTATGGACGTTTCAGCCTGTGAAGGTCCCTCTTCCCACAGGGAGGCAAATTTTTCTCCTGCAGCTCTCGGCATGGATCTTATTATGGAAATTTGCATTGGTTCATTTCTGCCTAGTGGAATTGTTCTGGAACATTTCCTAGTAGAGGGAAACCCCCAAGATTTCAATTCAAAGTTATTTTTTTTCCAACTTTTTAAATAAATTGTGCCTTCTCCTTCAGTACTTACAAGTAATTTTTACAAGACCAGCCCCTATGATTAAATCTTCCTTCGGTGTTGCAACATTTCTAGTATTTCTTGTTACATGATTTTTTTTCTTAAATTGTAGCATGGGGAAATTTTACTGATTTTTTTCCTATGTTCTCCCCAGTGTTACATTGTAATTATTTCTTTAAAATGTTACATCCACTTTATCGTGATATGTTTCCTTGTTGTAACTCTGTGTTGATAAATACGTCTTACTGAATTATTTTGGTCCAGTGGAAGTGTTCCCAGGCCCCGTTTTATCTTAAAAACACTCTTCCTTTCTTCAGTTTGCTTAATCCATCAGCCATGGTGGATTTGGGCCTTCACCAGATCAATCTCTTTGCCCCTTCAATCGCTTTCTGGTGCCTGGGTGCTCCAGGTCCACATAATACACAGAATTACACTTTTCTTGCAATAATTTTTTTCTATGACAAAAAGCATTTCAGGGCAATCTCAAAAGCAGCCCCACTAAAGGAAATTGCTGCACTTATTACAGGTTGGGTTTTTTTTTATGGTAGTCCCTGTTTTTGTCCACCTCTGCCTCATAATACATCCTTTTAAGTTTTGGCTTCTTTTCTATCTGCATTAATATCTGTGAAGTCCATTAGCCAGGCTGACCTCTTCTAATGCTGGCACTCTGTTGTTCAGGAATTTTATCTTCATTCCAAATGAACAATTTGCATGGTGAAATAATTCACATTTTGGAAAAGCAAATCTACCTCTATCTTTTGAATTGTGTCATTTTTAATTTATTTATTTTTTACTTTCAGGTTTTTTTTTTCCTTTTCCAAATAAATGCATTACCTATTCTTTGTCAGTCTTGCGATTTTAATTCTGGGATTGAAATTGGCACTTTTTGATGTCTGGGTTTGTGTTGTGTCTGTGTGTTTGTGTGCGTGTCTTAGGTAATGTATTCATTTTAAGGGTCACGAAAAACCACCCACTTTTCCAGTGCCCGCAGGTCTCACCGACACCGCCAGCTCCATGGCCACGGCTGTGCCACAGGGTGGCTGCCAAACGGCTGCTGGGGGGGGGAGCCGTCATCGTGGCTCAGCTCCCTCTTTGACCCATAACTCTGAGCCAGGGGCTCTGGGTGGAACCGGCCCCAGTAGCAGCAGCCGCGCCCCGCCCCCATTGGAGGCCCAGGGCTCGGGAGGGGGCAGAGGGCCTGCAAGCGGCATCCGGTCCATCCAGATTTGTTTGAGGGCTTCCCAAGGAAACTTCTCAAACGGCCCCGAGATGCTGCTGGGCTTTGCTGGGCTTGAACATATCCACACATTCAGAGATCTTTAGAAAGTTTCAGCATCCGCTTCAGACCAGATCCTGCTCAGAGCAGAGGGGCCAAACATTTGCCACCAGCTAGAGAAAGGCCCTCCCCATCAGACGGTTTGTGCTCAAAACAATGACGCACAAACACAGGTTTTTTACCCCACCTGTGCCGTCTCTCTGCCGAACACCTGTTTCCCTCAGCCCTCCCTGAGCCCTGCAGGCGTTTCCCCTCTAGTAGGGCTGCGTTGGTGTTATCCTTCTCATCTTCCTCATCTTTCCTACTACCTTCTCCTATTGGTATCTACGATTGATCACTTGTTGTATCTTATGATTAATGGTTGCAGCTATGATGGATGGTCTGTGACCTATCACCTTGTTGCTTGCATGTACACTGAGAGCTTATGCACTGGAGACAAATTCCTCGTGTCCAATCACGCTTGGCCAAGTAAAGTTTGTTCTGTTCTATTTTTTATTCTGTTCTGTTCTGTCCTACTCTAAACAAGGATGGTCTTCTCGGTCCACACTGCACTCTTCTCTCCCTCTCCCATCAGAGAGGTGGGATCCACGATGGAGGGCCCCCTCTACATGAAAGCAGCTGTGCCAGGCCCCCTCCCCCAGCCAGAGTAAGGCTGAGACCCTCAAGGAGAGAGGGGCTGGGCTCCCCCCTCCCCACTTAAATTGCCTGCTGCTGCTGCTTCCCAGGGGGATCCCCGGGATCCAGGAGGAGGAAGAGGCAGCTCTCCCAGATCAGCCATCGATCCTCTATGATGTCAAGATGGAAACACCTGAGCTGTCTATCCCTGGTGCTGGATTCTGAGTTTCTCTTTTCCTGTTGCTGGTGGGAAAAATCAAACACACACCTTGCCTAAATAAAGTTCTTTTTATGAATGTCCATACTAGTGCCTTTCACACTTCACAGCCACAGGGGAATTGCAAACCGGGAGGAGGGAATTACCTTGAGAGTCCATGAGAAACGTTCCAGTTTCCTCTTAATGCAGGTTTTCATGTTTTACACAGCCCCTGTTGAGTTCTGTGTAAAAATTCATGGGTCGGGCCTGGAAGCAGCCCACGCAGGGTGGGGAGCCGGGCGCAGTTGGGCCTGCCTGGCTCTGAAATGGCGGCCCAGGAGTGCCGACTTCAGGCTCTGCTGTGAGGGTGGGTCCGCTCTTCAAGGGAGGCAGCTGAGAGGCAGATCTGGCGGAGGGACGAAAGGGGCATTTTCAGAGCCCGGGAAGACCGGGCACCCTCAGCAGAGGCAGGAAATTTACTCAAATTTCACCTCTTGGGAGAGTGATTAATAAAATACAGAACGGGAGAGATTTCTTCAAAAACATGTGGAAGCTATTTATGGATTATGCTGATGGGCCTGGCATTAATGTATGAAAATATGCAATACTGCTGCATTTGTTGGAAAGATTGCCACATAATGAAGGTTTTATCGGTAAATTATGCATTCCTCCTCAAGTTGTATGTTCAAAGAAGAGCAGGAGAGGAGGAAGGAGGGATGGCTTTGTTGGGAGGGGACGGAGAGGGGTTTGGCAGGCTCTCTCCTGCCTTGAAAGAGAGGCCCTCTCCTTCGCAGCGGCCGCCCAAGGCCTGCTCTGCCACTGGGGAGAGGCAGTCGCCGCCGGGCTTGGTCCCTCATCCTGACAAGCGCTGAGCGCCTCCACCTGGGGATCGCAGGGAGGGCCAGCACAAGAAAAGAGGAGGCCCACCTGGGCCAGAAAGGGGGTCCCTGGCCCAGCCCTGACTTGGTCAGAGCACAGGGGTATTCTGGGAAGGCTCCCCAGTCTACCCATCCAAAAGCCGGTAAGGGAAAAGAGAAGGAACCATGATTTACTTTGATGTCACACAAAGTCTCCATCCTGGAGGAAAGGTCAGGTGGGTGAGGCTCTCCTAGATCCCAAGGGATCTGCTTCAGCCTAACAAATGTGGTGTCGTGGTTGATCTATTTTTGAAAACATAACATGCCGTCTTATCTGGATGCTCTCTCAGTTCTAAAGAAGGCAATAAACAGATATTAGAATTACGCCGGATAATACTTTTGGCTGCTGTTATTTCAGTAGAATGCAATTTGAGTGGTATTACCTAGTGGTTGGATATCCTCAGACAGCATCCCTCTCATATTACAGTTTTACAAACAGTATCCAAATCCAGAATGTAAAAATAAACCATAAAAATGTGTAATTGCAACATTTTGTAAACATCTACTTTTCATTAATACATCTATTAGTTGCCATTTTTTTGTGTGCTTTTCCTGATAATGAGAGGTTTCAGGTAGGATTATATGCCTTATGTTGGTCTTCATAATTAACCAGCTAATAAAGCCAAACATTTAAATTCTATTTCAGCAAGTAGATCCATAACTTATCAGAGCATTCAGCAAAATCAAATCAGGAGATCTTTCCCACTATTTAGCTCTTCTCAATTTTGCTAGCCGGCTATCAACTTTCAGTCCCCCAAATAGCTTAATCCTCGGATCCGCAACGGTTATGCAACCATATATATTTTTTCCATTCTGCTTTCCCTGCTTCTGAAAAATGGGTTCCTTTTCTAATTGTGCCGAAGGAGACATATTTATGCTAGACGATGTTCCAGTTGCTGAATCACTTATTCCGCTATTCCTCTAATCTGTGAAATTCTGCTGGGCTTTGCACATTATTTCTACCATAATGGCAAAGAAAGAATTCTCAGTAAGGAAAGAAGAACGATAATCAGTCACAGATCGCCGTAACTCACAGGTGCATCTTCTGGATGTAGCCCAACCAGGTACCCAAAGCGTTGCTGATGTACTGGAAAGCTCTTTTTTTTAGTTTGTGGGTGACCAGTTCAGGCAGATGCTTCCTCAGATGGAGTGGGACAGGGAAGTGGCCTATGGCACTTCTAGCTGGTTTGGGCTGTTGACCAGGAGGCCTGGAGGGGCCCTTTGGATTCCAGGGCAGAGGGTAGGGCTTGGGTGGTGGACACCCAAGTTAGCCCTGCGTAGGGCCCTCACGAGAACACCTAAACTGCGGCAGCTTTCCGAAAGACCAGACCAGCTGACCAGTGTCCAAACTTCTCTTGCTGGATGAGTGGACAATCGCTTTTCCTTTGTCATATTCAGGCCTGGGGGGTGAGTACACTGGCTATTTTGTCGGCTGCCTTTGACGGGAGAGAGATGGAGGGAATGCTGCTATTGGGGGGCTTGGGACCCACTGAGAGGTGGAAATGATCATGGTCTTGGAGGGGACAGTGGGGCAACTGGAGAGAGGGAGTCCCTCGCTCGGTAGCCCTGTTCTCACCTTCCAGGCTCAGGGCCAGGGTGTCTGGTTGGCTTTTGGGCCGTGTTTTCTTCAAGGCGGGAAGGAAGGAGTTAATCTCTTTGGCTCCCCTCCCCGTCCTCCCCCCTGGCAGTCCACCCCAGTCCCACTATGAAGGGGCGCCATTATTCCTTGCCACCCGCCTCCCTTGCTGAGAGGGCCCTTCTGCTTGCAATTTGTTACAGAAATCCCTGCCAAATGCCCCCAACACAGACTTCACTATGTTTTCTCTCAGAAGTAGTTTGTGGACATTTTTTTTTTTGCTTTATAAATTCAGAATTTGAAGGAACATGGTTTGGAAGTCTCTTGCTTGACATTTGTTTCAGTTTGGTGCACTTTTTAATAGCAATTTCAATTTCCTGTAAATTCTGTTCTGGTGAAAGGGATTTCTTTTTTACATTGCGTACGAAGAACCGTGTAATAATACATGGTGCAGACTACACATATGTCCAGCATCCTTAATTCTCATGAGCAGGGACTGGCTACAGCTGCATGTGCCGGGCCTGCCCCTCGCTGGGCACAGCAAAACTTTAAGCCTCTCAGCTCTCTGGGTTCCCTAGAAGATAGGAGAATCGGTCAGCTGTTGCTCCCACATTTTCCATGTTTTTAAGGTCTCTTCTAGATATGGATTTGTAAGCTACAGGAAGGCTCAAGAACCAGGGACGAATCACATTTTCCTATGAGATGGAGGATGCTGGACCAGCTCAGTTTGTTTCCACTGAGTGTTGTTTGAATTTCACTAACCTGAGTCACCTCCTCACCTAAAGGGCAATTGCTCCAGCTATTTGTTAAAGGCTGGCTAACTTGCCAGGGAAAAAAGAGGCCGGGACAGGGAGGTGTGGACCGCTCTTTTGTGACCAGCGGTTGTGGATCTCTGGTAACAAATGATTCCAGCAGACCCCTCCTCTGACCCACCTCCCTCTTCACTGGTCTAGTTGGAGGACTCTGGGGGTTGAGCCTCTTTAAGGATTCTTCCACTGGGTGCAGACTGGGTGCAGACCAGGAGCTTTTGAAGCAAAAGAAAAGAAAAAAACGCACAGAAGACACCGGTGTGCACATTTACACACAATGCACACACAGAGAGGCCCAGAGAATTATTTGTAAATCCATTATTAAAAGCCAGACTCTTTTTATATGAAGACTTTGAACCTTGTGGGGGTTTTTTTTCCTTCTAAGGTCCCCTGCTACTATTGCACTAATAAGGCCAAGAACAAGTGAGGAGAGTTCCCCGTCTTCACTCACTGGAAAAAAATAATCCACGTCCAGAGCCTGAAAGCTCTAATGCAGGGAAATAGAACAGATGTAACATTTTATACAAATTCAATTTCTAATTCTAAATATTATAAAAATATAAACTGGAATGACATGTTGAGTCATTCTGGCAACTGAACCACTTGAAGCAGAGCAGATCATTTGATCTCTTCTCAGACAGCCCGGGCTCGGCTCGGTCTCTCCGCTCTCAAGGCTGGGACTGTTTGGGGTATTTCGGAGCCAGGCAACCTTTCAAACCCACGCCCCGTTTCTCCTCCTTTTTCAGGGGTAACTCTAGGTTCCGGGTGGGACATTTCCACCTAAAATTCAGGAAAGCTTCTGAAGTCCTTAACCAGTTCCTGAGACTAGGCACAGAGTAAAGGAAGATAAACAAATTAAGTTTGGCTGACTTTGGATTACAGAGAAGCTCTCTGGCAGCTAGACGGAATGCAGATCACCATTTTGGGGGAAAAGGCAGGATCCAAACTGGGTCAGCCATGGCCGAGAAACACCCGGCCCCTCAGCCCGCTCTGGGGTAGCGGCCCAGCGCCCGCGCCCTTTGCCACCCGGGATCCCCCCCTTTCCTGGACAGGCGGAGGGGGCGCTGATCAGCCCATCGGGGGTCTCCTCCAAAAGCGGACACCCCTCCCTCCCCCCTCCCCCCGCCGTGTCCGCCTTGCTGAGCGGCTCTTTTGGAATCTAAGCCAGCTCCGAGACCGAGTCGTTGCCCTTCTCTGAATCCAGCCACGGAAGGAGCTCCGTTCGCAGAGAGGCAGAGCCGGCCCCGAAGGGGAAGGGAGAGCCGAGCTATAGGGGCAGCTGAGGACCCTGAGATATTTGGGTGTCCGTCTTGGCAGCCCTTGTGGGTGTCCCCCCCCCCGCCGTGGCCACGGAAACCACGCAGGCCTCCTGCACGGGTTCACGGGGTGCAGCGTAGCTTGAGAAAGATGCGGAAGACCCAGCCAGCCAGCCCGCCAGCCAGCCAGGAGACCACAAGGGCCTCGTTTCAAAGGAAGCAGAAAAGCCATTTATTTCCTCAGAAAAGCAGCTGGAAGAAGATTGCCCAATGGTGTGGAAAGAGCCCTAGGTATAAATCACCAAGCAAAGCCCAGGCTTGAGGCCTCCTGGCACCCCCCCCCCCCCCGATAAGGCCAGGGGGGGGGGAGAGGACTCTCGCCTTCCTGGGTCTCCTCGACTTTTCTCTCCCCAAGGAGGAAGCGAAACCCGCCGTCCAAAGGAGCCTCTGTTCTTCATTTGCATGCAGCAACCCCCAAAAAGGGGGGGAGAGCTTGGATCTGGCCTCCTTGATGTCCCCCAGGTAGCCAATTTACGAAGATCAGGACAGGAAGAGGGAGCAGCAGAGGGAAAATCCCTGCCCCAGAACCTTCAAGGGGGTGGGATGTGCATGCCTGCATTTTAAAAGAAGAACACCCCCACCCCCACCCCCAGCCCCAGTTGGGGACTCCAAGCTGAAGTTTCTTTTTTCCTCTCAGGGGCTCTCTGGGAAGCTGGCTTCCCGATCCTGTTTTTGCCCGATTGCCCCATTTTCCCTCTTCCCTCTTCCCTTCCCCCTTCCCTTTCCTTCTTCCGCCTTCCCTTCCGCAGTCTCTCTCTTTCAGTTTCCCTCTCTCGGCTGGTCTCTTCGGCAGCTCAGACCCGGAGAACTGCGGCCTTCCCCTCTTCCCTCGCTCTTCGCTCATCTCTGCCTACGATTTAAATGAAACCGCGTCCCAGTTTAATTTAATCTCTCTCGCTCGGCGGCCCGAGGCCAGTCCGCTTCCCCTTGAAATGCAGCCTCGTCCCGTCAGAGCCTCCCACGCGGCCCCCGGTGGTGCTGGAGGGAAGCTCAGCTGACCCTCTTCCTCCTCCTCCTCCTCCTCCTCCTCCTCCTCCGAGCCCCCGGAGCCGGTCCTGCCGAGCCCTCTCTGGAAGCCCCCCTCGCTCCCTCCTTCCGCCCCGGCTTCCAGGCCAAGGCGATTCCGCTGCTGCAGCAGAGGCGGCGGTTCCTGCAGGGGCAACGGGGGCGGTGAGAGGCCGCTTTCCCTTGAACCCAAGGGGAGTGAAGGGAGACGGTCCGGAAGGGACTGCGGCGCCTCCGCACCCGCCTGCTCACCGCCGGGAGAACAGCCGGGCAGCCCCGCAGAGGGACCGAGGAGGTCTTGTGCTGAGGGCGGCAGCCGACTAGGGGTTAAAATACAACGTGTTCATCTGTCACATTTGTCAAATAGATAATCCATGACCACACCCACCTGACTCTCAAAGTGACTGTTCCCCAAATAGAGAGCAAAAAGATTGGGAGGGAAGGAAGGAAGGAAGGAAGGAAGGAAGGAAGGAAGGAAGGAAGGAAGGAAGGAAGGAAGGAAGGGAGCCTTGAGAATCTCAGATAGTCTCAGAGCTGCAGATGTTCTCAACACATATTAAATCTCTTCAGGGAGAATTAAAACGTCAGAGCAGCAATTTAATGTCCACATCAGGGAAACTGGTTGGATGCACCATCATAAAGAACAAGTGAAATTGTGACACCCCTGAACATAAAAATGCACAAAGGTCTGTGCAAAGGCCAGACTGAAACCTGGGAACCAAGTGAGGCCAGGTCTGGCAGCCACACTGCACAGGCCACAGGGCCCGGGGCCTCGTTTCTGAGAGGGCTGGTGATTCTAGCAGGCATTCAGAGGGCTGCAATGCCGTTTTTCTCTACCTACTGATACCTCTCCAGGCTGCCTAACATGTGGAGAGGAGGGGCTTGGTGGTTTCCAGCTGAAGTATATGGTCTTCTAAGTGTCTGTGGAGATTCTCAGCCATCCAGGTCATTTTTTTCCAGGTGCTTTTTCACGAGGCAACTGGACTTTCTTAGAGTTTTTCCTTTGAAGACTTTTCGCTTCTCATCCCAGAAGCTTCTTCAGCTCTGACTGGATGGTGGGAAATGGAAGGATTTATACTCCTTGCAGACAGCTGGTCATTTGCCTCCAGGGCCTTCAACAACTCACTAAAAGAATGCAAAAGACCAGCTGACTGCCAGGAGTATATATCCAACCATCTTGGATGAGAAGGAAAACGGTCTTCAAAGAAAAACCAAGAAAATCCACTTGCCTTGTGAAAAAAAGCACCTTTGGGATTCTCTTTTGAGGCATAAAATCTTGGCAAATAAGGATTGTAGGAAAAGGAGTGGCAGAACCTGGGTTGGAGTTAAAAGAGGGATCAGCCTTGAATCCCTATGTAGTCACAAGTTAAGTCCAACCCCCCCCCCCTTGCACCTTGAATTCCGTGGACCCTTATCTAACTCCTAGCTGGTGCTAACCATTAGCTGACAAGATTCCTGTGCAAAAGCTTTTTAGCAATAAATCAGTTTAATTGGCTCTTAATGTGGACCTGGTCTTTTCTCCCTGACATTAATCAATGAAACAAACTACAGTGGAAATAACTGAGCTTGGATTAAACAGCAGAGTGTCTGTGGGTGGGCACATCAAAAAAAATGTCAAGATGGCAGCCAGGGCCACAGGATTCAAGCTCAGCCCTAAAGTGAATAAAATGAAATTGCCACCTTGACTTTTCTCATGGACAAACTGGGTGGGTCCCTTGGTGCTTCTATCTCCTGGGACCTGGGTAGCGCCAGGGCGGGTGTGTGTGTGTGTGTCTAGTCAAGGGCCTTGTGTGTGTGTGTCCACAGCAGGATTATTCAGAGGTCTCCAACAACCGTCCTCCAGAGGGAGGTGCAGGCAGGAACCGACCAGACCGGGTCCCAGGCTGGGTGCCGGGTGGGCGATGCCTCGCCCGAAGGGTTGAGCAGGGAGGGGCTGGGCTCGTGCAGAAACGCTTTGGAAGCGCGGTGGCTCCCTCGGAGCCGGCTTGACAACAGCGGGAGAGGCCTGAGCGCCGGCGGCATGAACAGAAGCGCCCTTCCCAAATCGCTCCGCGTTATCCTGCTTCCTTCCGACCCCAACCTGAGCGCCAAGGCCGAGTCTCGGCTCTGCCCTTGAAGGAGGACCCGGAGAGCGCGGGTAACAACGAGGAGGACCCGGGACTGAAAGAGGGTCTCCGAAGAGGGCGAGGACCAGGTGACTGATCGGTGGTCGAGCTCTTCGGAGCCGGCAGAGAATCTCCCGCAGGAGGAGGTCGCGGCTCTCTCTCTTGCTCCGGACTGCAAGGATTTAAGCTCCAAATCTGGCCTTCTGGACGGAGCGGCCGGTATATCTATACAGTATATCTATATACCAAAGTTGTAGCGTTTCAAAAAGCAGAAAAGTTGGATTTTGAACATTTCAGCGGCAGATCTGCACCCGCTGCTTCCAGAAAGGCCGAGGACCGGCAGCTCCACTTCTCGGTTGACGCAGCAGGAGGCCCGGCCTCTCTTCAAGCTCAGCGCCGGTGGCGGGCCCGGATCCGCCACCGGAAAGACTCTCGGGAGGCGCTTCCACGGCGCAGCCGAAGGAACAACTAGTGGCGGCGTCGACCGCAAAGTCGGCCCTCCACCGCGACCTGTCTGTCCGGCGGCCGCTCCTGCTTTCCGGCTCTCGACGTCGCTCCCGGGAAGCCTCCGCAGCCGTGGACGGGCCGGCGGGGAGAGAAAGGGAGGGGCAGCGCCTCCCCACGGCGGAGGCTCCCCGGCGAATCCCGGCACCGGTCTCCCACGCCGGCCGTGGGTCAAGCAGGCGACGCTTCCCCGGGCGCTACAACGGCACCCATCCGCCCCGCCGAGCCTTCGCCCCCTGCCCCCGGAGGAATCGCGGCGGCGGCGCCCCCGGAGAAGCCGAGCCCGAGGCTGCGGCCGACTCTTCCTTCTCCAGGCGGGGCCAGAGTCGCCCGTCGCCCTCCTCTCCGCCAGTCGCGCGCTCGAAGGGCTGCACGCCTCGGCCGAGCCGGAGCGCCGCAGAGGCCGGTTGGGCGCGAGAGAAGGAGGCGGAAAGAGCCGGCAGCCCTGCGCTGGCCTTCCCGGGTCTTCCCATCCCGGCTTTTCTCCCCTCCCCGCTTACAGCCTTTCCCCCGCAGGGGCCAAAGCGGCTCTACCTGGGCCAGGTGGGCCGCTCGGCAGCCAGAAGCCCCGCCGGTCGCCGGGCGACAATAGCCGGGAGACCGTTCCTTTTAGGCCCACTGAGGGGTTCGTTCCCTCGACACCTCGCTCAAAATGGAAGCCCCGTCCGTTGCCTTTAGCGGAGGCTCCCCTGGAAGTGAAACATTCACCTGGGAGGAGGGGGCCTTTTTGAATTTGCTTCCAAGTAAACTGGCACCCGAAACGATGAATTTTTGCTTAATTGGGGGTACAGTATACATTCTGCAAGGCAGAGCGGGGCTTCGTGCACCTCTAATTCGCAAAGGGCCGCCTGGTTTTGATCAACGCCGCCAGATCCGAGGGAAAGCGGAGGAAGGGAGAAGGACGCTGCGGAAGCCGCTTTCCGACGGAGCTGCGAATCCTTCCCCCCCCCCCCCGCACAGAAAGGCTCGGAGGCGTCCCGCAGAGGAAATTCGGCGCGTGTGGATCCGCTCGCGCGTGAACGAAAGGTCCCTCTCGGCGGGGGTGACGCAGCCCCGGGCCGGGCGGCTGAAGCGGCCGGGGGAAGCGGGCCGGGTCTTCGCCCAGAGCGCAAGGCAGGCCGGCAGCCGAGCCGCCGCGGAGCAGAGAGGGACGCGCCGATCTCGCGGGCCGGCGGGGAGGAAGGCGGCGCCCAACCCAACCCGCTCACCCCGCGGTCGTTTAAAATTAATTTATTTATCAAATATAGCTATTAATATAAACGATAATAACTTTTTCGACTGTACAGTATGGTACACGGGGCGCCGCGCTCCTCCCTCGCGGGGAGGCCGCCGAGAGCCGCGGCGCCTCCGACGGGCAGTCCGTCCAGGGCGGCCCCGCCGGGGCAGCGGAGGGTCCGGGCCGCTCCCGCGCTCGGCCTAGGCCAGGTGGTACATGCTGTAGCCGACGTGCGCCGCCGCGTAGAGCCCGACGGGCGTCACGGGCATGGCGGCGCGCTGGAAGGGGCCTCCGGAGGCGTAGAGGGAGGCGCCGGCCACGGCCGGGCTGCCCAGCGGGAAGGAGAGGCCGAAGGCGGCGGGCGGCAGGAGCGGCTTGGCGGCCATCTTCAGCTTCTCCAGCTCGGCCTCCTGCAGCCGCTTGGCCTTGGCGCGCCGGTTCTGGAACCAGATCTTCACCTGCGTCTCGGTGAGGCTGAGCGAGCTGGAGAACTCGGCGCGCTCGGCGATGGAGAGGTACTGCTTCTGGCGGAACTTGCGCTCCAGCGCCAGGAGTTGCGCCGTGGTGAAGGGCGTGCGGGGCTTGCGGTTGGTCTTGTGCTTGCGGAGCGTGCAGGCCGGCGGGCTGGAGCGCCCTGCGAGGGAGGGAGGGAGGGAGGGAGAAAAGGGGAGAGAAAGAGCGGTCCTTTAGAAGGGAGTCTGTCCCGTCCCGTCCCGTCCCAAGGCCCATTGCCTCCTCCGCTCCCCCCTCCCGCGCCCCAGCCCGTCTCTACCGCTCGGACCAGCGGACAGCCCTCCCCTCCCCCGCCCGCCAGGCTCGGGTCCGTTTTGGTTCATCTGCAAAGTGCGCCTGGGTCGGAAAGGCTCCGAGGGCCGCCGAATGTCCCGGGACCTCCGCTTGCAGCTTCCATCCCTCCTTCTGCAGCCTTTGGCCTGGCTCAGGATCCAAGTGAAATTGCCCAGAGATGGGAGGCCAGAGTCTTCTATCCCGGGATGGAGGCCGGGAGCTTCTGGGCCAGTAGGTGAGGGTCTGAGGTCTGGGGCGTTCGTTAAAAGGAGGGAGGGCTCCTTTTTCCCCTCCGGAAATTCCCAGAGAGAAAAAGATAGAGGAAGGGGCCTGCTTCAGCTCTCTCCCCCCCCCAGCAGTAGGAGGGCTTTTTGCCTCATTCCTAGATGAAGAAAGTCACAGGACCCCCCCACCCCCCCAGGCCCCAGACTCTTGGAAAGGAAGTCCAGGCTAAACAGGGCAGGGTTTGCTTTCCTCTCCGCCATCGGTCAGAGAAGGGGGGGGGGGTACCCCAAGAGTGTTGGGGCTGAAAGTGCCCGGCCTCAGCATCTAAAGCCCTGGTGCTCTCGTGTGGGGAGGAAGGTGGGAGGTGGGAGGAGACCTGGAAAGAGAGCCCCTCTCCCGCCTTCCCCACATCTCCTGGGGGGGGGAAGGAAATGCAGCTTGCCCCCCCCCATTGCAGAGATGAAGGGCTGGTGGTGCCCCTCCCTCCCTCCTGCTCAAACACTTTGGGGGGGGTGCCCAGGAGGGGGTCTTGGAGATTTCCCCTCCAGAAACTGTGCCTTGAAGGCAGATGGGATCTTTCTTAACCATCTTCCTTCTGATTCCAAGGAATGCTGTGAATAAGGGACAAATGAATCAGATTCATTCTGGATCTTCCCACTGAGCCAGGGAGAGGCCCACTCCGCTGACATGGAGAGGGAGAAGAGGGCTGGCATGCCCTTGTGCCCTTTGCACACTCCCTGTGAAAGTGAGCCATCTGAGCCTAAGGGAGCAGAAAAGCATTTTTTTCAAAAAAAGCCCCAACGATGTTTTTCATAAAACCTTGGCTGGAAAGGGGGCTGTCAAGCTCCTTCTGGGTAAGGCAGCCCTGTCCTTCCAGGAGGAGCCGATTCTGCTTAATGCCCCCTATTCTGTTTTGTTTTGACGCCCCCCCTCCCTATTTTGGGCCACAAGGATAATACTGATAATACTCTTGTTTCTATTCTACTGCTTGTGTTTTCCAACTGCTTGTTCTCCACTGATGTATGCCAGGCTTCCTTCCCCGCCCTTTCATTCTATCCAGAGCAGGGCAGAAACTCACACCTGACTCAGGAGCAGAAAACACCTGGAAGGCTGCATGGAATGGTTCCCAGGACCCTTCAGGGCAGATCATTTGGACACCGCAGTTTTCACGCTAACTCCAAGGCACCGGCTGGCTGGGGATTCAGGGTGTGTAGACGCAACACAGGCAGGGGTTCACACACACCATATCAGCAGCCAGACCCAGGAGGAGGCAAGAGGTGGTGGCTGGGCTTCCCCCGGCAGCACCCCTGACTGGGGGTCTCAAGGACCCACTTTCCCTGGGGAAAAGCAGCTCCAGCTCACGGCGGGGGGGGGGGCTAGAAGCGCTGCTGGGCTGGCATCCAAATGGGAAGGGGCTGGGCCGATTCCCGTGGGGCTGCACAGCTCTGAGGCAGGGGGGGGCATTCTCTCCAGCAGAACCTATCACGGGCCGGCCGCAATCTGGGAAGAGTCTTCGGGGTGGGTCTGGGGGGTCAAAGCAAGCACCTTGCCGAAGGGCGCTTGGGAGGAATTCCGGGCTGGGAAGAGGCAGGCAGGCAGGCGGCAAAGGTCGAGCCAAGCTTCGGGAAGCCGGAGGGTCCTCGAAGCCCGAGAGGAGGTCGGGCCTTGGGTCAGTCACCGGTTCTGGGGAGCGAGGCCTGGGAGGGCCGGCCTTGCAGCCGATGGCCAGGACCCCGGGCCTTCCCGCAGGGGAGCTCCCAGGGCAGCCCGCTTGGGCGGCTCTTCCTCGGCAGGCGAAACGACGAGCCGAGGCACCTGGAACCCGACTGGGAACCGCGCCGGGAAAGGTCCGCGCCGAGTCTCCCCGGGCGCGCGGAGAGCACCCTTCAGCCGAGCTGGAAGAGCGGGGAGCCCGCTAAAGGAGTCCCCTCCGTAGCCGCGGCGTCCGGGGGCTTCTGCCCAGCGGCTTCGGCCTTCGGCCTCTTCCCGGCGGCGGCGGCGGCGGCGGCGGGGCGAGGGGCGGGCAGGGGCGGCGGCGGCGGCGGCGGGGCCACTTACTTGGCGGCGACGGGGAGAAGCGGCGGGCGGGCCTCCAGGGCGGGCTTTCGGCCTTGACCGGCGCTTCCTCGGGAACTTTCACGAAGGCTCCGGCGCCGAACGGGCCGGGCAGGGCCGGCGGCGAGGCGGAAGCCCTCCTCGGCCGGGGACTGGGGGCTGCCGGCGGGCGAGCCGCGTGCCCTCCCTCGCGGGTCCCGCTCCCAGGCTTGCGGGGCTCGGCCATGAGCGCCTCCACGCTGAAGGGCAGCAGAGCCGGGCGGGGCTTCTCGCCCTCCTCTTCCTCCTCCTCCTCCTCCTCCTCCTCGGCCCGCATGGCGCCCGCGGGGGCCGCCTTGCTGCGGGGCTGGGCCGGCGGCTCCTCGGCTCGGGCTGCGCACTGCACCGAAGTCATGGCGGGCCCGGGGGCCATGCAGCAGCGGCGGCGGCGGCGGCGGCGCGGGGGGCGCNGCCAGGGCGACGGCGGGGCCGGGACCGCGCGCGGCTGCACTCCGGGACACTTTCCGCGGCGCGGCTAATAAAGCGAGGCGCCTGTCCCGCCGGCCAATCCGCGCGCCGAGGGGTGGGCTTCTGCCTTCCCATTGGACGCGGCGCGCGGCGAGGGTCCCGGGCGGGGCGGGCGGGCGGCGGGCCTTCGGCCGGGAAGAGGCGCCGGGGCCGAGAGGTCGGCTGGGGCGGGCGCGGCGCTTCGGAGGAGCCCTTGCGGGACGTTCCCCGCCTGCCGCTGCCCCGAAGGGTGGTTGCCGCCTCGCCGGACGGGACCTGCCGCCCCCGGTGGCTGTTGCTGCCCCGGAGGGAAGCGGCGGCGGCGGCGGCCGCTTCGCTTGGATTCCAGCGGAGGTGAATGGGGAGGAGCTGCGCGCATCGTCGCCCCGAATAAAGTCCCGATCCTTCCAAGCGTTTCCCGAGCAAAGGCCCCGCGGCGGGGTCCCGGGGTCCGGGGTCCCCTCCCAGGCAAGTCCGCTCGCTGAGTTGCCAAATGCCGCCGGTCCGCCCTGAGCGGTGGAGTCCGTCGGCGGCCCGGGACGCCACCCCGGCTTGCGGCAGCAGCGGAACGCCTCCGGGGCCAGCCCTCCTCCCCGCCCAGCGACCCTCCTTTGGGCCGGGCAACCCCGGCCCTCTCCCAAGGCGCCCTGCCGGGAAGCCGGTTCAAAAGCGCCTACATCTCGAGGGAGCCGGCGGGACCACGGAACTACTGGAGCCGAGCTTGTTCGGCCCCTTACCCCGGCGGGCGGGCCCGCCGTCTTGCAGGCGGCTGCTCGGGGAAGGGAACTGGTCCTCGCGGGGCCCCACCCCACCCCACCCGCTCTCCCCGGCGCCTCCAGGCGGGGTCCCCGGAAGGCCCCCAGCCGAAGCCTTCTAGCTGCCTGGCCGCCTGAGTCCGGCTCTGCCCCTCCAGCCCTCGAGTATGTGAGGACCTCCCCCCCGTCCTTCTCGGGAAGGGAGGAGAGGCGAGGCTTATCCGCGCTCCCTTTCGGAAACCGAAGGTCTGGCCGTGAACTTTGTCCCAAGATTTGTTGAGGCATTTCTGGCACCTTGGCCAGCAACCACCTCCAGCGTCCTCGGGAGTTTAGTAGCCGTCGGGGGGCGACCGCATCTGCATTACGTCGGGCAGAGAAAGCGCGATCCGTGCAGCCATTTTGCTGTTCTTTGATGTCGAGGGTCCAAAAAGGGATTTTGAAAACAGGTTTTGGCGGCAGACTCCCCTGGAAAAGGGGGCGAGGAGGGGCGGGGCCGCGCCAGGGCCAGAAGGTGCGCCTTGAGAAACACCCGCCCCCGCCGGCCTGCCCTCCCCGCCCCTCCCCGCCGGCCCGGGCAAGCGCCTGCTCGAGCCGCCGTCCGGCCTCCGAGAGCGCAGCGCGAGAGGACTCGGCCGCCGTGTCCCCCGTGGCCGCTCGCTGGGCCGCCTTTCCTCCGAGGAGCAACGCCGGCGAACGCCGCCAGTCCTTTCCGGGGAGCGGCCCAAGGCAAGGCCGACCTGGGCTGGCTGCGAGGGACGGCGCTCCCCGCCCGTTTCCCACGGAGGAATTTGGAATGCCGCCCTGGGTTCGACCCCGGCGCTCGGTCGCCCTCCCGGGCGGTGCGGACCCAACTTGGCCGCCCGCGAGATCTCCGCCTCTCCTCGGAGGATCAGGCCCGCTGCCCCTCTGCGGAGGGGGGCTCTTTGCGCGAGGTGGGGCCGGGACGCCTACGCAGCCCTCCCAGCCTCCGGATCCGCCAGCATCGCAACTAGCCAAAGACTTCGAAGGAGAGTCAGAAGACAACCCGCGCCCCCCCCCGCCGTGTTTCCAACGACCAGGTCTTCGCCCCCAGATCGGTGAAGGGGTGTGTGTGTGACTCTGCACATTTGGCCTTGCTACAGTAGCCCCGTGTGGGCTTGCAGCAGCCCGCGCCTCGACGACCTCCCGGCAAAGGGGCGCCTCTGGGGACTCTGGAACTCTCCGCTGCCGAATGAAGCGCCTGGACTTTTCAGATGACAGAATCGGCGTCGTTCCGAATCCAGGAGCCTCTACCTCGAAGGCTCCAGGTCACCAAGCGCTCCTCGGGCTCTCCGGGACGGGAGAGGGACGGTCGCTGGTGGGTCAGAGGCTAACGACCCTTCTCCCCCCCCCCAGGCCGGCTCAGCCTTGTGAGCGAAGAGAGCGGCCCTAGAGGCAACGCGGAGGGGCTGGGCCATCGCCGCCATCTCACCTGCCGCCCCGGGGTCTTCTGTAGCAGGAGGCCTCCCCTTCCGAGCCAGGCGTCCTCGGAGGTCCCGGGAGGCTTCCGTGCCTCCGCCCGCCCGCTCACCCACCCGTGGGTTCCCACCTGCGGCGCCTCCTGGCCGGGCCTCTCTTCCGGGCCGCTTCCCTGTGCGGGGCCGGGGCTGCTGGCCACCCGGAGGAGCAGAAAAGCGGCCTCCCACGGGCGACTCCTCAGACTTGGAGCGGCGGGAAGAGAAAACGCCGGAGGCGAAGCGGGCGCGGCTCCGGCGCAGCAGAAGGCTCCCTCTCTACTCGGGGCTCGTGGAGCGCCTTCAGCGACCCCGGCCGTCGTGGGGGCCACGATCCCCCTCCTGGCCGAGGATGTCCGGGAGGCTCTCAGAGGGGCGGGGGGGATCCTAAACCTCGGGGTCCGACCCTCGCTCGCTGTTCGACCACCTCTGCGCAGCGCCCGCCTTTCCTGCTTCCCCTCTGAGACGCCTGGAATTTGGACAGAGCGGGGAACCGGCAACCCTCACACGGGATCGGGGCAGAAGCTCCAGGGACCGTTGGTTGCAGGCGGCTTTGCGGGGGGGGGGGGTGTGTGCGCGCGCGTGTGTGTCACGCTGGACAGTTCCGGCTCTTTCAGACACGGAGAACTCTGGCATCGGATCCCACTGGCTTCCTTGAAGGGAGAGCACAGATCCCCAGAGACCTCTGCCCCAGGCCAGCTCAGCTTTTCCCTCGAACAACGGGCTCCCCCGGGAAGCCCTTCGAGGCAAGAAGGCCGCTGCCGGGGCGTCTCTTTCCGCGCGCCCGTTTCTGTCGGCCTGGGAGCGGCGGGAGGCCCGGCCCGGGCAAGCAGGGGCCTCCCGAACCGAGAGGCTCTCCGGGGAGGCTCCGGCTCCCCTGCCTGGAGCGAAGAGGGTCCCGCCGCCCCGGGCTGAGGTGGGGGCTCTGGTAGCAGCCGGTTGGACTGGGCGGCTCAAGGATGAGCGGGGCGGGGGGGACTTCTTCCTCGCCCGCGCTGCCTGCGGCCGTTTCCCCACGTTATTTATAGGGAGAACCTGGGAAAAAGTCCGGCCTAAATTATTTATTTTTATTCTTATTAAGAATATTATTATTATTACTCTACCACAGTTGATCCTTTTGCCCTGCCCGTTCCCCGTTTATCAAGCCAAAATCGCCCCCCCCGCCCTGTGAGCCAGTAGCTCTCTAAATCTGCAGCCTGCCGGGAGGCCTTCAGCCCTGGGGAGACCCCTCGCCCCCCCCCGCAGGCTTTGCCCTCTCCGGCCCAGCCTCGGGCCTCCCGCGGGGAGAAACTTTGGCTGGATTCCACCAGCGCCTCTGCTCACTTGGGAGCGCCCGAGGCCTCGGCTTGGCAGGGCTCGCCTGCACCCCACTTAGTAATGGGAAAGTTCTCCCACGGCCCTGGACCCCCTTCCCCGGGGGTGGGTGGGCTCCTGCAGAGTAGCCAGAGGGGCAGCGGGGAGGGACTTTGTCCCTTTGGACCCCGAGGAGATTCCTTGACGCCCCACCGGCCCCCGGAGCTGGGCGGAACTTCGGCCACGCGCCGGCTCTGCCTTCAAGAGGGGTGGGGCGAAGGGGCCGGTCCTGGAGCTGCCCCGGGCCTCTCCGGTTCGTCGGCAGGCCCCGGGGGCTCCTACGTTGCCCGCCCCGCCCTCCCAGCAGGCCTCTTCCACTCCAGCTGGCCCTCCGCCGATGGAGTCTCGATTTCGGGCCTGGAGAAATCGGGCCAGCGCCGCTGCAGAGGACGGTGGGGAAAAGTTAAGAACAGCTTCGCCCGCTGTCCTCGCCGGGGGACGATTGGAGGCGCCGAAGCTGGGGCCCTTCAGGCTCTCCCTCTGCCCGGCCGGACGCCTCTGCCCTTAAGCCCTGCCAGACGGAGGTGGGCCCGGACAGCGGCGCCCTCGGCCGAGGAAGCCAGGCCGCTCCGCCAAGCGCCAGGGGGATCGGGCGGCCCCCTTGGATCTGGCGCGGCGCCCTCCTCCCGCGGCCTTTGGGCCGCTCCCCCCGCGAAGCCAGCCCCTCCTTTCCCGCGGCTCTTTCGTCGGCGTCTTCTCCGTTTCACCGGGATGTTCCCTCCCGGGTTGGGTCGCCGTCATTCGTGGGCTCGGAATTCTGCTTCGATTGAATGGGATCCAGTCTCCGCTTTGCGCCCCTTCTGGGCCCTTTGAAAACAGGGCTGTCCGATTGCGGGGGCGGGGGCGGGGAGAGGGGGGAGAGGAGGGGGAGGCATTGGAGACTTCTTGGTTTGCAGTTCGGACGCCCTCGGACCTCGCGCCCTCTGCCTTCGGACTGAAGCGCCTGGACTAGCGCCGACGGCGGAGGACGCTGCTGTGGAGACGCCCGGGCCAATTCGGGGGGCTGCAGGCAAGTCCGACCGGTGCCAGCGCCTGATGGGCGGGTCCGAGCAGCCAGGGGCAGAGCCGCACGAGTCGAGGCCCGGTTGGCCCCGAGACCGCTGCCAGGGTGCCTGGCTTGTTGCGGCCGCCCAGCCCCGAGCCTCCCTGCGGGGAAGCGCAGCCCCGACCGTCGAGGCCGGGCGGCGCTCCGAGGCTCCTGCCAGCCGGCCTCTGCTCCGCGGCCCTGAGCCCCGCTCTAGAGGAACGGGGGTCCGGCTGGCGGCGGGCGGGCCCGGCTTCGAGAGGCCGAGTCCCGCGCTTGGGTCAGGGAAGCGCCTGGCCCTGTGGGGCTCGGCCGGGCCGCCTTTGGGGTGAGCCGGGCCAGGCCGTCGGGCGTCTTCTCAAAGGCCGAAGCTCAGGCGGGCCCCGCGACCGTCCCAAGGCCGGAGACGTCGGCCTCTCCGCTCTTCGGGGCGGGGGGGTGGGGGTGGAGCGGATCGGGGCGGCCAGCGGGAGACGCCGCGGGAGGAGGACGCGGCCTGCCGAGACTGCTGCGTCTCGGCTGAAGTCGTCGGCGCCTGGGCGAGCCTCCCTGGCAGAGTCGGTCGTGCTGCCGGCTTTTGTGCTGGCCTGGTGGTGGGACAGAGCCTTGTGCTGGGCCTGAGGTGCAAAAGCCAAGAGCGTCCTGGGCCCCAGGGGGACGAAGGAAGGCGAGAGGCCACAGCACCTGTTTCCCTCGGGCAGCACTTTCCTTCTGAATGTATTTTCTAAAAAATCATGCAGCGTCTCAAAGGTAAAGTTGCAGTCAAGCCACTTGTTCGTTCTCTCTTCAGAAGTCTTTCCCGGGAGGTGGAGCCTCTGGGCCCGCCTGGGCCGGGCTGAAACGTCTGCCCAGTGGCCCCTCCTGGAGATGCCAGATGAGAGAGCCTGGCCGGTGGGCGGTTGGCCTGGTTCTTGGCCTTCCCAGGTGACCTGCTTCCCCCAGGTGAGCCTTTCACCCGGCTGCCCGGACCCACCTGTTGGCAGGCACCCTGCTCTTCAGGGCTGGTGGCTTTTCTCAGCCTTTTCTACCTAAAAACAGGTACAACAGGTGCTTTTTTTTTCTTTTCCTGCAAATCTGCAAAAATTTCCTTTGCGCTCACACAGACACATGCACACCTACGCCTCCCCGTCTGAATTCGGCATGGTTTGTTTTCAGGAAAGGACAGGTGACCCTGCAGGTAGCATCTAATTTTGTCTCAGCTGGAAAGGAGTTTCAGACGCCACTGGGGAGCTGGACCCACTGGGTGAGTTGGAATGAAAGTCAGCAGCTGGGGAGCCAGATGTGGAGATTCCCCTTCATCCGTCCTCCTCCTTCCTTTAGTAACATAGTTGGAAGGGACCCTGGAGGTCTTCTAGTCCAACCCCCTGCTCAAGCAGGCAGCTCTAGGCCATTTCAGACAACGGGCCGTCCAATTAGTGCAGTTACACCACATCTCATTAAATGCAAATTAAAATTTAAGGTTGTGCAACTGAAAGGGTGAATTAGAGCAAAAGACTCGCACCGCTCATCTTTTCTTTTCTGAAGTTGAGGGATTTACTTGTTTCATTATTTATGTATCATGTTTGCATGTTTGCCCATCTCACGAAAAACATGACAGCCCCTCCCTCCCTTCAGCGTCTGGGGCCCTTGACCGCCCGGCCTTCTTTTGGGTCAGCCTGGTTCTTGGGGGGGGGCTGGCCCTGCAAGAGCATTTCCCTGGCCTGCAGTTTGGCAAAATGGGGGGGGGGAGGCTCGATGGAGAAGCTCCTGAGCTCTGTGGCTCTCCAGATAGAAGGCCGCCCAAGGGGCCCACTAAGTAAGAGCAAAAAAAGTAAATAAAAAACCCATTAAGATGATTTCGTCATAATATTTAGGAAGGATGATGGAAAGCCAGGCAGATCGAGAAGAGGCCCACTGTCCAGGAAGATCAGAAAAGGGAGGATCAACTGAGAGTTGGTCAGCCAACAAAAGGGACAGAAGATGGAAAAGGGAGGAAGGAAGGAAGGAAGGAAGGAAGGAAGGAAGGAAGGAAGGAAGGAAGGAAGGAAGGATTTGGTCATTTGCGGTAAATTTTACCAGTACCTACGATCCATTCCTGAGACAACTGGCTGGGCGAAATACGATTGCAACAGCAGTGAGTATATAATACGAGGCAGACCTGCTGCACCCCCTTCTCCTTCGGGCGATCTCCCCGCCTCCCCTTCCACCATTCAGAAGACACAGTGGGGAATGTGGATTGGGTTCGCTCAGTTCCTATAGCTTGCTGTGAAGAACCTGCCTCCCATTCCCTCCCCCTTTCCCTGGGAAATACAGCTTGGCTAAAATCTGATCAGCTTAAGGCTTTTCTACCCTGGTTTTAGTGGTTCTCCTTTCCTTCCATGGAGGATCCAGTTCAGGACGTTTCTGAGTTTCTGGGGCTGTGATTCTGAGCAGAGCATTCTAGGGGGGAGGGCTAGAACTAACTTGGCTGTGTGTGTGGGGGGGGCTTAGCTGTGACAAGTCAGGAAGTGCCTGCTGTTATTGCCCATGGGAGGATTTCCCCCCCCCCCAAAAGAGTGTAAGCCTCCCCTGAATCGAATCTGGAAAGAGCCCAGTCAGAAAAAGGGAAAAAAAACCCCTTAATGTCAGCCTGGTTTCCTGCTACAGCACACAATTCCAGACAAATGTGTTCAACCTAATTGGACACTTGGTGGGGTGCTTGTGGTTAACCCAACTGCTTTTATTGTATGGTGAAGTAACAGTGTGTCTTTTAACCACAGGCACAGGGTCAGCAATCCACAGAATGGGAGGCGCCATCATCGTCCTCTTGCGTAATCCCACTGCTTGTATGCACTATTCTTACTGAACTTTCCAAATATACATTATTTTTCCTTTCATTGAAGGAATAGTTGCACATTAAAGCTTTCCAGAAGACCAGACCTTCCTCTGTGTAGGGGTCCAAAGGGAATGTATTGGCACGCATGTCTGAGGGAGGCATGTAGCAGTGGGTTTTGGAGATCCATTCATCTTTTCTCTTGGAGAATTCAAAGCAGATGCAGATAACCGGTATTACAATTATAAAATTATAACAGTCTAAAATTGAAGCAACTTTGGAAAGTTGAAAAAGCAATTTTGGCATTCAAGATGACTAAGAAGCTAGCCCCTCCCACCAGGTGTTCTGTGCTAATGAGATAAATGACAGATGTAAAGAGGCAGAGCATTTTTGCACAATGTTCCTGCTTTTCAGCAGGCAGGATATAGGAGCATCTTCATACACATTTTACACAACTCCTCAGCATGCTGGCTGCTGCTAATTTGTGCATCGAAATTTACTTCAGAATTTGCAGGATGGATACAGAACAAGAACTATTAGGCTGGCAACGAACTTTTAAGAAAGCTGAGTAAAACATTGTCCCTGGATATACTCACAGCACCATGGGAAGCCCAACTGGTGAGGATGGTCTGAGAATCTGACTCACAAAGGGGCTGCTTCTAGGGATGAAGAGGATACCTAGTTGGGCCATAAAAGGCCTGCAAGAAAACCACCCAGCTCAGAGAGCACCAAGCGTCCCACGGATCAGCCCTGAGCTGCAACATTTTCTTCTGCTGGGGCTGCTTTTTGTTGGGAACCTTCTATAGCTCTTCAGCTTCTCTCTCCCTCTACTCCGGAGTAAGAGAAGTTTACCTATTAGGATTAACTGTCTGCTGGGTTTTGTGTGCTTGGCTAAGAAAAAGGAGCGGAATGATGATGATCTAATTGCAGTTAGAGCAGAAAATTTGTTATCCTGCAGCTCGTAAGAGTAAATAGGAAGTTAAGCTTGTCTAAGCAGCTTGTCTCTTCCAGATGTTAATTTAAAAGTGCAGGACTATCTCAGGACAATGCCTTTCTACTTTTTTTATCATCATTACAATTCCTACAATGTACCGACATATTCAAAACCAAGGCTTGCCGCTAATTAAATCAAGAAAATAATCTCATATAGATGAGGGCTGCATATAACTATTTAATAATTCTGGTGACTTTAAATATCTAGACAACTTGGTCAGTTGTTGATTTCAAACCCAACTGTGCTTTCCTGGATTCCTAAGGCAACAATGTGGAGGGCTGGGCTAGGAGAAAGATTGGGGTCCAGGCACAAGGCCAGTTTCTCCCCCCCTCCCCCTCCCCGAGACAGAGCAATGAATTCCAATGGGATCCCCCATTAGTGCCTTAAGTCATGGAAGGAAAGTCTATAACTATTGTGTAATATTAAGGGAGCCTGATTAACAACCTCCTGTAAGTTATTGGATAAAAATTCACCTGGCCCTTGTTTCAGCATTTACCAACTGAATGTTGCTTTAGGTCAGGGGTCTTCAAACTTGGCCCTTTGATGACTTGTGGACTTCAACTCCAAGAATTCCTCAGCCAGGCATGTGGCTGAGGAATTCTTGGAGTTGAAGTCCACAAGTCATGAAAGGGCCAAGTTTGAAGACCCCTGCTTTAGGTCAATATGGCAGAGAAAGCAATAGATCCTCCAGGGATCGCCTGCATGTCTTGGCATCTGGTCTAAGGGATATTCTCCAGGCTACCTCGGAGGGCCTAAGAAATGGGAGGGGGGAGCATTAAAACCTGGGCTTGCTCCCTTCCTGGGACCCATCTGCCTCTTGTCCCAACTCCATTCAGACTGCATCAGTCAGTTTAGTAGTTTGTTTTGATCAGTTATTGCTATCCTCTTTGAAGCCTCAGACACACTTAAAGTAAATCCTTCACCATCACTTAGAATCACAGAAAAGAGGATTCGAGGACGGCTCAGAAGCCATGCAGGAGCCTCCCATGCAGGAGCCTCCCAAACATGGGAGCAGAGGTTTCTCCTATTTCTTTCAGCCCTCCTCAAACTGCACAGTTAAAAGAGCTCTGTCAGTAGGAGGAGTTTGTTTTGATGGCAACTATGACTGCAGACGATCTTTTCCATTTCAGAAGAGTGATAATATTTCTGTATGATGAAAGAATTCAGATTAATTTGCCTAAAGCTTGGCCTGCATGTACCACTAAGAGCAATAAAGTAAGCGGGGGTTTTTTTTATCGTGGAAGAATTGCTGGAAAACTTGTAGTTTAGGCTCTTGTTCAACAGTAGGCAATATTGTTCCATTCTTGTTGTACGGAAACGCACCAATTCTGACTCCGGAAGGAAAAAGGAAAATGCAAAGATTTGGCTGCCTTCGCAGTGAGGGGAGGGCCCTCAGCTGAGCAGGGAGGAGCATCGGATGGCCCTCCCTGCCTAGGATGTTTTGGGTGGGGCAGCTGGACAGATGGCTAAAGCTGTCCTTCAAAACAACCCCCAAGTAGAAAGTCCCTGGGATCCCCTCAAAGCTGTAAGGCCTACGTGGCTGCCCCCTGGGTCCTGAGGCCAGAGAGGCTTCAGCCATCGGGGTGGGTTTCTTGCCGGCCACTGACTGGCCACTGGACGCTAACTCAGCCACACGACAAGCCTTCTCTGCCCAAGCCTCGGGAAGCCCCCCAACCCTTGCGGAGAGCCTCCCTTGGGAAGACGTCCAGCCACATCGGTCCTGCAGCTGGGCCCTCCTGAAAATCTTCTGCAGGTACCTTGAGCTGAGCTTTTGAAAACCTCCTCTTCCTTTTTAAGAATTGCAGATATTGAAGTGGCTCTAAATGGAGCCGCCTCGTGAAGTCACTTTTCAGCCTGGCACTTTCAGCCACTGGTCACAGTAAAAAAAACCACCAAAGGCATTTCCAGGGCTTGGAAATAGATGAAAGGCAACCGGTGGGGGGGGCGGGGGGGGCTGGAGTGAGGATGAATGTTGCTTACATTCAGCTCTTCTTGTCTCTCGTTATTTAAAAGACAATTAATACATTTGTAAACTTATTGTCAACATTACTGGAACTTAATCCAAGCATATTTTCTTTTCTTGCTAAGATGTTAGCGCTGAACTTAATGCTACCAGTTCTTGTAATTGTTTTATGTACAGCAAACTGTTATGCCATTTGTTGACAATCTGAATAATACAAATTAAGAACAACAGATTTTGTTTGCTCAGAAATAAACCCCTTGGAATTTAGTTCAACAAAACAAGCTGGGGAGGGGGAGTCACGTCTGAAAATTCTGGCGTTTTGTGAATTCTTGGAGAAAACAAAAACAGCATCCACGACAAGCACGTTGCCAACTTGATACTCTGCCAATTTCTATACGACTCTTATTGAAAATGAGGAAACAGAGAACAGGATGGAGCACATTTACTAAAACGAGCATCAAGTTTGTGTTTCCACCCCATCAGCCCCTGATGGGGCTAGCCTGGGATTGTGGCCGCCTTCCCAGAATATGGTGCCACTAACTCAGTTACATCTCCTGACTGTGGTTCTGGCAGGGACCCAACACGCTCGCTAGGTCAGAATTAACCATGTGTGGAAGACTTTCTCCAAGAAAGAACTATTTATTTACAAATTGTTAAGAAAAATAATTAAAGCAAGAAGACAATGCAACACACACACACAGAAGTCAAACATGGCAGCAAGGATGAACCTGAATGGGAAGAGAGAGGAGGGGGGAAAGGGGGGCTCCAGCCCACTCCCCGAGGAGGACCTGGGCCAGCAGCCAAGCCTTTAAGACCCTTTGAAGGACCAGCAGGTGGGGGCTCTTCAGACTTGTATGCAGGGGACCCCATTCCTTTCTTCGGGAGTCCTGAAAAAACGACATTGTTTAATGGCAGGAATCGGAGTACACTGATCCTGCCAGATGGGATCAGCTGGGCGGCTCCCACAGGAGACAGACTGATGGGCAGATCTTGTTGATTCCATCAGAATGGACCATTTTTGTACCATGCTGAGTGAAGCTGCAGAAGAAAAAAAAAAGAGTCTCTAAATCCAAATGGTTGAAAAATACATTTAATTCCAGACATCGTTTTGTACACATCACAGATAGATTAAAAAGATGGAGAAAATCTACCTACAGTATGTGGTTAGTAGGAGTCAAAAATGGCTTCGTGGCACTTCATCAACCCATCGCAGATATTTTACGTGCCAAGAAAATTCAATAATAGTTGAGAGAGGGAGGGACTACCTGGCCAGCTTTTTGGATCCAGTCTGGGACAGGCCATTCTGTAACCAGGTTATTGTGCTCTCTTGGGAAAAGTTGCTGGGACATTTTGGAAGAAACTCTTGGGCGTGGACCAGCCACGGAGACTTGGAAACGTGCTTGGGACAGCAAAGAAGGGAAAGTGTCATGTACCTGGATATAAAGACCTTCTCTTCCGGGTCAAATGTCACCTTAGTCCCAACAAATAAATTCACAGCCTTACCCCCGAATGGCAGCGTGGCCTTGTCACCACCTGGCCAAAGATGGTTGCTCCTAGTTGACCAACTTGCACCCGAGTGGAGAAAACTAGGAAGAGGCTTCTGTAGGGCCACAGCAGATGGAAGTGGGATTTTTCTCAGCCTGGGGGGGTAGGTCTCATTCTCCCTCCCCACACTGACTGGTCTCTGGACGTGGGAGAGGCTTTTCAGACTTCACATTCCCACCCCGCCCTCCACAAGACCCACACACTAGCAGTCCTCCCCTTATCTCTGTCCTCCATGGTGACGTTGTGCCTCTGTGGCATAACAGCCACAAGGACCAAAAGGCATCGGATCCACCTGTTGGATCAGAGAGCAGAGGTGGACTCTCTGAAGCCTCATCTGGTCTGTGTCCACAAAGTCTTGACCCTTCCCAAAATTTGTCCGTGTGTTATAATTTTAAATTTGATGGAAGGGTGGATTTCCCCCCCTCCCCGCTTTCTATAACTAATTGCAATTAATATTGACCAATCTCAAAAAGCTAAGCAGGGTCAATTGTGTTAGTCCTTGGATGAGTGACCACCACCTAATCCCATGGCTGTCTGGGAAGGAGGAAGAAGCCCCAGGAGAATTAACCTTTTACTGTTAGCAAAAAACGACCCGGCGGAGCCTTCGTGAAACCAACATTAAGCAGCATTAAGAGCAAGAACTCTGTGGCCGCTGAATGAGGAGGGAGATCCAAAGGACTGTTCCTCCCCCCCCCACTCCGGGTCATGGCGCCCGTCCAGGGGTGGGATTCAGCCGGTTCCCACCACTTCGGCAGAACCAAATAGCTAATTTTTTGTTGCCCAGGCCCAGAATGGACTTCCGGAGGCGGCATCCACGCAGAGAACCAGTGATTCCCCGATTCAAATCCCACCGCTGCTCTCCTCCCAGTTGCAAAGCTGACCACCAAGGCTGCCCGCAGGCTCTGTGCTGGAGCTCCGTAGGTCTTCCTCCCCAAAAAGCGGTTCAGAACTAAAACGGAGAAGGAAGCGCAAAGAGTGGGAGGCCTGTAGGACAGACTAGGCCCCGGCCTCTCCGGCTTCTCCCCCGCCTGGCCTGAAGATGGCCGCGGGCAGGAGGAAAAAAGGGAGGCTGGTTTCAGGCAGCTGCTTCTGATTCTGCCCCAGCAGCCAGGAGGTTTCTGAGGCAAAGCAGTTCTGGCCCGGAGAGGGAGGGAACCTGGCCCGTCGCCCTCTGCCAGCCTCTCCTCCTGCCCACAATGGGGGCACGGCGTTCCTGGCCAGGATCGGTCCCGGAGGGGGGGGCAGGGAGAGACGCAGCCGTGTGACTAACCAGTTGAGGCTGCGTTGGCTCTGATCAGAGCCTGGATGGCGGCTGGCTGGTTTCAGAATATTTCTCTGTTGCCCCCAAATCAAAGGATGCCGTGAACTACTGATGAACCGGTGGACGGAGGGAGCAGAGGGAAGAGCTCAGAGGAGGGGGGGAGGCCAACGGTGATCGTGGCACCCAGAGGCTGAGCACCTGCCAGAGGTGTGCAGGCAGGAAAGCCAGAGGCCTCCTCGGACACTGGGCTGGCCTCTTCTTGAGCTTAGGCTCAGGGCAAGCGGGGGGGGGGGGTGGGGGTTGGGATTCTGTCTGCCCTGGGAAGAGAGGCTCCCTTTGCACCATCGCCTCTCCTGGGGGGGGGGCTCGTGCCCCTTCCCCCTTCCTCATCTGACTCCTGGCGCTTCACGGCTGGAAGGGATGCTCAGAGCCTTTGCAGACTTACCAGACACCTGGATTAGATGTTGCTCCGTTGGAGGGAAGCTCTTCGCGGGAGGATGTAGCCGTGAACGCCCCAATCTGGATGGACATGGTGCTTCTCTTCCAAAGCAGACATTCAGGTCCTTCTCTAACCGGGTCTCCAGAGGCCTCAGGTGCTTCCGACCCATTTCTCAGAAGCGGGAAGAGCTGCTCCTGCTTATCCACCCTCGGTTTAAGAGCCCGCAGTGGTTTCTGTTACGCCAGCATCTCAGCCAGGCTGTAATCGTCCCCTGGCTTGGAAAGGAGCATCTTGGGGGAGGGGGGGAGGGGGTGCCCTCCAGCAGCCAGAGGGGCCTGCACAGAGCCTCCCCTGGAGGGCAGCCAGCCAGCCTGCCTGTCGACTGGGAATAGCTCATCCCTGACTCTGGAGTACCTGTGGAAACTGAAATTTCACAGTGAACAAATGTCCTTAAAAAGTAGTCTCTCTGGATCAAATGGGTGGCCGGGGGCACCTGCAGGTACGGTCGAAAAAGTCAAAATGGCAGCTGCGAGAGCTCAGTTGAAGCCCACCCGGTGCTTATGGACACCGCTTCAGTCATGCTTTCCACACGTCCGGCAATCTTCGACAGGGCAGTGGTCAGCATCCTCCCCACCCC
Organism: Protobothrops mucrosquamatus; assembly: GCF_001527695.2. Taxonomy (NCBI): domain Eukaryota; kingdom Metazoa; phylum Chordata; class Lepidosauria; order Squamata; family Viperidae; genus Protobothrops; species Protobothrops mucrosquamatus. The sequence continues at coordinate 101,445 of NW_015389295.1, forward strand.
CACTGCTGCAGATTGGGCCCAGAAGCACTTTATTGGGGAGGGGGTGGCAAGTTTAACTGAGGGGGGTGTCAGCTGAAGAGCCGTGCCAAAGGGAGGGAAGATCTGACACCCTCTGCCCCTATGGACACCGGCCAACGGGATGGGGCTTTCCTCCTGCTGCCATGCCCACCACGCACAAATCTTGACCTCCTCTGCCCCCCCCCTTACCCCAGAGGCTGCTGGGAAGGCCCTTTTCATTTCCTCTCCCCTGTTTTGCCTGCCTAACTTGCTAAGAGCCTTTGGGGGGGGGTGTAGAGAGAGGTTGCTCTGTGGGGCTGGAGAAGTGGCAGCGGGAGAGCCAGGGGACTTTGGTTCCCCATAGCTGGCAGCAGGAAATGGGCAGGGCGCTGAGTGGGTGGCTGGAGATGCAGCAAAGGAGCTGGAGGCCAGCGGGCTCAGCGTCTCAGCGCCAGGAGGGACCCCACGTGCCCCACTGCTCCAGGAGTGGCCCACAGGTGGAAGGTCCAGAGAGTAGGGAAGCCTTTGGCCAAGTCAAGAGGCCTCTGCGCAGGAGAAAAGCAGGTTTCCAGACGAGAAGGGAGCAGGGAAGGACCGAAGGGGTGACCGAACTCTCCCTCTGCTGAGCACGGGGCCTCCCCTTGACCAGAGGCGTTTCTCAGAGGGTCAACAAATCTGGCCCCTCCAGTTGTCATCGCTTTCCCAGTGACTTTGGTCTCAGCGTAGATCTTGCTGTATGCACTGCTGCCTATTACTCATTTTTTCCCCAAGCAATCTTCTTAACATTCAGAATTTTTGTGCACGGATAATCTGTACATCTTTTATATGTGGTATAAATGTTTTAAGTTGGAGATTGGGGTTACAAAATGCAGCTTTTAAAGGAAAACTGACTGAATTTACCTCCCAACTCTACCCACAGACAGAAATTGTAAGTATGAACAATCAAGGGGAAAATGTACTCAAAGATTGGGCCGAGGTCACAGGAAGCCGCATGCCAGGATAGAGATGAATAGGATAGAGAGAAGAACAGCTGAGAAATGGGCACAAAGAAGCAAAACATCCGGAATTTTATTCTATATTCCTAAAAACAAAAGGAGATAAACAATTTGTCTCAGAATCTGAATTTCTTAAGGTATAATCCCCACCTAACTGTTATTTAGGTGCCGAATGAAATTTGTAAGCTTATAAAGAGATTGCTGCAAAAGAGTGGGGCCGACGTAGAATTAAATTTAAATTAGCAGTGCAGTCAACTGTGCCAAAATGACGGATGTGGGAAATGATTCAGAGACATCGTTTGGGATATAATTTTCACTTTTCACTTTGGCAGGGACCGGAATGTTCCAAGCTGCTTTGAACAGAGATTGTCCACCTCTTGTGCACAAAAGAGAGTGCCTTAAAAAATGGGCTATGGGAGTGGATCCTTTTGTTTAATCTCACCTATGAGATTAGGGGGAGATCTCCCCTAATGGGCGTCCATTCCTATCTTCATTAAGTTGCCAGATTAAAACTCTTTCTGAAAGTCAGGCAGTCTTAAAAATCCAATAAATTTAATTACCTTAAATTAATTAAACATGCTATTAATTGTCTTAGTTTCCTGCAGCACAGAATCCAATGTAAGAAACGGGGGATGGGATGGAGATGTTTTCCCTTGTCCTCCTGATAGGGACCCTTTGGGATAGTCTCCAAGGCTCGTCCCAGATCAAGCTGTATAGGCAAGGTGATTGAATTGCATATTTAATTCCACATTGTTTTAAGCCCCCTCTCTTCCAGCCTGAGCCCCACAGACTGTTAAGCAGAGGGGATTGCCAGGGAAGGCGTAGCCCAGAGGGTCCCCCCCCCATGGCTGGGCACCATGGTGTCTCCCTGCCCAAATCCAGCTGAATGCCTCCACCAGGAGAGAGAAGGAGGGTTTCACAGGGTCCAGAAGTTAAGCGAGGAGAAGGACCCCCACTGCCACAGGGCTTCCCTCCCACTCTCAGGCCCTTGGCTCTCCCTTGCCTGGCCTGCTGTAGGTCATTGCTCCTGGAGCCCTTTCAAGAGTGGCTGGATGCTCCTTCTCGTCTCCTCCTCCTCCTCCTCCTCCTCCTCCTCCTCCTGGGTGGAATCCATCATGCGGTGGAGCACGGAATCCCATCAAGCCGGTTGGGAGGCCGGGTCAAGTGGTCCGCTACTGCTATGCTGTTGCAGCTCATCAGAGACATATTTAATTTAATTAAGGTTGTCAGTGCTATTGATTTTGGCAGTTTCAATTACAGTGCTGTTACGGCTTCTGGATCTACTGATCTGTGATGAGGCATATCAGCACCAGTGCACATTGAGGAAAGAGCCCTTTGTCTCTTTTAAAAGCTGACACATCTGCCATCGGCCATAACTTATGACTTTTATCCAGCCGGGCTCCTCTTCTGTTCCTCATAATTAATTTCTCATTAGACAGGTCTTTATTGTTTAATTTGTGCAGTTTATAATCAAATTGGGCACATTAATTGTCACAGAATTTAAGGCTAATGAAAAATAAAGGTTTTCAATAACTTACTCTTCCATTATTCCAGACAAGATAAAATAAAACACTTTAAGGATTGTCAGCTTCTTAAATTATAAATTAGGTTGTTTAAAGAGCAGGGGCATTTAGGAAGCAGTTATCACACATTTAGTAATGATAAATCCTAGCCTGCAGTGCAATTACTGGGGTTATATTTACTATTCCTCTTCACTTTCCCCCAATCTACCCTTTTCTAATTTAAGGGCATTACGTCTTTTTCCCTGGGAGTCAAAACAAGCGAATTCTCAGATAATGGGGTGGGCACCGGAGTTCACTGCTTTACACGTGTCACTGCCCATCTCAACTAACTTCAGAGACTTCGGCTTCATGGCAGAGAATCCCGGAAGGATCCAGCTGAAAGGCCTCTGAGGCTGCTGCTCCAGAGCTTCTCACGTTGGACGGATTTCCCAAAAGCCCAAGAGTACAAAACATGGCTTAGACCTCGCCTTCCTCCAAATGGAGTTTTGTCCATTTTGCTCTCTCCCGTCCTTGGCTGGTTCTCTTTAACAAATGCAAATGGAATGTTTCTGCGTGTTTGATTATTTTTGCCTAATAAAAATCACTTGGGCAAGAAATTTGCCCTTCATGAATGTCTTCTACGTTTTGTTGGTTCATGGCGCAACACTTTCTCCATATAGTTTTGCTCTGAGAATTGCTGTCCAGGATTGCAGTTTTCCAGCATTTTCCAGTTTTCCAGGATTCTACTTCCCTCGGTCGTCTGAGAAAGTCTGATCTGTCCACACTCAGAGAAAAGTTCTCTCTTCTACCTTAACTCTGTAAGAACTGTGGGAGATGAAAATATAGCCCCCTCCTCATATAACGAGGCTGGAGCAAACCTCTGAGATAGGCCCCACAGGAGTGATTTAAAACGAACTCTATACTGTTTCACAATACGGACGTATTATTTGTAATCTGCTGAGCTTTGTGCAATATGAAATTGCAAAGTAGGTAGTTCTGTGTATATTTGGAACATGAGTATTGTAACAGTAAGAAATAGAGAACTAAAAGTAGCTGATGGATGTGGGTTCCAATGTACATGGGTATATGTGGAAAGTTATGTTCGGCAGAAGGTCAGCAGGAGGTCAGCAAAAGTCAGCGGACCATCTGACTACAGTCTTAGAACGAGAAAGGGTATAAAGGGTTGGGACTGGACCTGACTGATTTGCCATTGGCCTACAGCTGTCCTTTGGAATCTGCTATGCCACGTGGTCCTCATTGCAATGGGTTATTAATGTAAGTGACGTTGTGTTATTATGCTTGCTATGTTCCAAATTATTGCTCATCCCAGTGCCTGGGACCTGTTTGCAGAGGCTGGAACCCTGGTAGGAGGCAACACTGATTCCTTGCACCATCTTTATTGGAATCCACTCCGCGCCCCAAAGAGACGAGACTTGCAACGGAAATGAGCAGATTGATTCTCGGTGGGACATAAGTCTGCCCACAGTTTGTGGAGGCAAGAGGCAAACGTTCCTGTAAGGATCCTGCCAGAGAACAGACGGTGGCATCTTCTCCGGGACTAGTTCAAGTAGATAAACTGTACCGACGCATGGCAAGACTCACGGGCAGCAGTTCTCCTAGTGAGCAGTCCCCTAGCAGAAGGCCCAAGCCCAGCCTGACCCAGTCCCATTTCCAATGCCGAATACGTGGAAGATAAAACTCCACCTTGGAGTGGTCAGCAAGGGGGTGGCTCATGAACTGCAAGGCTCGGCCCAGCCTGCGAGGACAGCACCCCGGCCCACCCCCAGCAGAGCCCCTGGGACCCCACCCGGCAAAGGGAAAGAGACGGGGAAAATTCAGCAGTCACAAACTGATATTGGGAATCAACCCCTAAAACGAGGGGATTTCAGAAAAGAATGTTTAATATTTGGAAACACTAATATCCAGACTCCGGAACAGAGATGATGACTGGATCAATATCATTTATTTTTAGAACAAAAGCTTTTACAGATATTAAATTTCAAGAATTAGAAAAAATTGCTGAAATATGTGAATAATATTAACCAGAACTGTAGGGAAAAAAACCCTGAAAATCATCAAATGATTAAAATTTTTGAACAGCAGCCTCAAACTTTATTAACTTCCAAGACAGACATAATCGCTGAAAGGCATGGAAATTGAGCAAAGCAGAGCTGAAGATCAGCTCTCTGAGAGAACTGAAAAGGAAAACTATGAATTTGAATGGCAGGAAAGACATTTGCCGTTGAAAAAGACAAATGGAAAAGAACTATCAAAAGTTCTGAAAGGCAGAAATCGGGCACTAGGAAACACTGAATCCTTTTTTGAAGCCCCTCCTCTAATTTATAGCACAGCAGCAGTGATAGCATCAGACTTGGGACACAAGACTGTAAAAACGCAAGCAACGAAATCAATCACCAAAATGGAAAATTTGATTGGAAAGAATGATCAATAAATTATAAGCTGATATCAGCAATCTGAAGAATTTGAAGGAAAGAAAATTGAAATATAGTTACATCAAAGAAAGTTCACAGGAGAGATATTTTCTTCACACTAAAACAACTGAATTAAATGAACAAAGTCATGGCTATTTCAAGTAAAATTGAATAATATGAAAGTGGAATAAATAAGTTTCAATAAAATTAGCAGTTTTGAACAAATCAGAATTTGTTTTATAAAAGCATTGTTGGGAAATACAAAAAATGCCTGCAAGAACAACACAAAACTTGCCTTGATAAAGATAAAACATTAAAATTTTGAACTGACATCTGAGATACAGTAATTCAAAAACCAAACAAAAGAAAATAAAGATGCAAAATGGCTCAGTCAAAACAGATGATCTGGTCATAACATCAGACATGATTTTTTTTAAAAGTCAAAAAAAGTTAAGAATCGGAATGGATTATGCTTTCGGCAAAAAGAAAGCAGTGGGCAAGGGCTGGATATCTATTTAATTTTAGCAGCCAGTTGTGCAACATTGGACAATTCTAGACAACATAACAATTGAGTTTTGGGCCAGCCCCTTCATTTCCACATTAGAAAAATTCACAGTTAAAATAATGAGACTTCAGAGGCAGGAACCACAATTTTATCTAAGTTTGCTGAAGTTTATTGTTTACTTTTATATTAACAGATTATAGTTTGATTTATTCCTTATATATAGCAATTTTTTACATGTGTAGTACCTATCTGTTCACATTGTTGTAGATGTAATTTGTATTTTTTATGTTTTTTCTTTCTTTATGTTTCCTGAATTTATGTTACTGTAATTATCTGATGTTACTTGAAAAAAAGGTAAAAAAGAAAGAACTGAAATAATCATGAAAAAGTGAAATCCAAGAATTGGTGACTTAATGCAAAGAAATATTAAACTGAAAAAACTGAAGGATAAATGGTGACTAGTAGAATATCCTTAATAATAAAAGGCAGATACAAAAGTATAATTGCGATTGGAAACAATTACTAGCTTGCTAATAGTGTTGAAAATACCAAGTACTTGGTAAACTAGCAAATGTCATTTTGCGTTACATGTTTCCTTGTATCTGCCTGAAGAAAAAAAAGATAAGTTGTGAAATTCATGAGGAAGAGAAAATCAATTGCTAGTCGATAAAATGAAAATATACTGCAAAATTGTCCCAACAGTTATTGGCGTATGAGGCAAATATATTAAAGAAATTTTTACAAGAATGAAATAATTTGCCAATATCAACTGTGGAATGACCAAAACAAACCATGAACCTTTTCGGGGCACATGTTACAACTCAGGATTTACTACGTGGATGATTTTTAGGGTACAATACAGGGGAATATCTGTAGCTCAGGGTTGACATGAGGGGCTCCTGGGGGCTCCCCTGAGCCTGCTGGTTCCCTTGCAGATGTTTCATGACCCAAACTAGGTGACATCCTCATCAGGGCGAGTGTAACATGCCTAGGTAACATAGCTAGACCTGTTGGTGTCATCTAGTTTGGGTCATGAAACGTCTGCAAGGGAACCAGCAGGCTCAGGGGAGCCCCCAGGAGCCCCCCATTTCTAGGTTCCTGGCAGAAACTAGAATTTTCAAAGAACACCCAGATTTCTGGTTTGTTCTCTGGGCTGCTTGTTCCTGGATGAGGGGGAGGTCTGATTGTGTTGGCATCACAATCTTGATTTTTTTTTTTGAAAACTCCCCCCCTCCCCCAATAAGTGCCCCAGCTGAGATCTTCCTTTGAGGGCATCTTGTTGAATTTTTTTTTAAAAAAAGAAAGAAAGAAAAATAACATTCTTTTCTTATTATGGGTATTTCCCTTTTTTCCATTTACACCATCCAATCAAATGCTTTCCAGAAAAAATACACTAACGTTTTCAGCATATTTATGTATTGGTGACTATCAAACTTTGGATCCCTTTCTAGTGATTAAGACTTCTTAATCCCAAAATTCTCTCCAAGTTGTGTCACTTTTCAAAATTTATAGCTGAATAAGTCCCATCATTTTTCTGAAAACCACATCGCTTTTTGTCTAGACTGGCATCTCATTCCTTAAAAATGTTCCTCTAAAAATGTAATGTTAGTCGTATCAGTATTTCAGAAATGGGACGTCTGTGATGCTTGTAGCTTTGATAGTAATTCGAATGCCTATTTTAAGTGGTCTTTGAAAGTCCCTCTGCTGAAAGATCCATAATTTGTTTGGCGAAGGGAAAGGGAGAATTCTTTCATTTCAGAGGGGATTCGGTTACCTTCCCTCTCTCTGGGGCTATTAAGGCGGCATTGTTGTCTCCGCTCTCGGAGGAAAAGGGGCAACGGACACTTAACTCTTTCTCTGGGTCTTGCTGGGTGGCACGGCGGGTGCAGCTGGCCCGGTGCCACGGTCCATCTCTGCCAGGAGGGCCCAGCTGTCTGGCCCCCATCGGCCCAGGGGCTCTGAACAGACGGCGCAGAGAAGGGCGGCCGTTGCTTCTGAGAAGGAGCTCGTAGTTCCCAGAGGTGAGACTGGTGGGACCCAGAAAACTAGGCCTGGATGAGGAGCGACGGAAGAAGAGGGGCTGCCCGCCTTGCGTCACAGGACCAGAAGCCTCCTTTGGTCTCCAAGGTCCAGAATGCTCTCCCCACCATGTGAGGGGCCTTCCCTGGCCTTTCGCGGGCAGGAACCTTCTGCACCAGGGACCAGGCTGCTCTCCTGACTCTTCTGGCCCAGCTGCTCCTCTTTCTCCTCCAGCTGTGCCAGCCTCAGCATCCCAGTGAGCTTCCATCTCAGCTCTTCCTCGGCTATCTCCATAGGTGCCTTTGTAAGAATTAACCCCTTCCTTTCACTGGCCATCCCTCTGGGTCCATAGGCGGTTTTCCTTCAGTATGCTCTGTGGGAATTGCCTGGCATCCTTGGCACTCCCGTCACAGCCTCCCGGCTTTCTTCCCAGTGACCGGATCTCTGCTGCCGGCTAGTCCTGTGAACTATGCTGTGTCCTTCAGAAATGGAATTGTTATGACGTTGCATTATGCAATGGGAGGGGAGAGGAGAGGAGAGGAGGGGAGGAGAGAGAAGAGAAGAGAAGAGAAGAGAAGAGGAGAGGAGAGGAGAGGAGAGGAGAGGAGAGGAGAGGAGAGGAGAAAAGAAGAGAAGAGAAGAGAACTGGATAAGGAAAAAAAATAAGTGGGAAAGGAGACTTCTTTAATCCTTACAGCAGTCCTTCTCAATTTCACCAACTTTAAGATGTGTGGACTTCAACTCCCAGAGTTCCGCAGCCATTTGCACCCCCATCTATTTCCTAGGTATGGCATTGAAGAAGCACTCCCCCCTCCCCCTTGGTGGGCACTCATCTTATTCAATCAGCTTTAATGTTAGTATGAACAAATGTCTTCTGCCCAATTATAGACAAATGCCAAATATCCAATCATGGACAGCTGCAAATATTTATTTCAATAAAATCATCCTTACTCGTAGAATTCTTCGAAGATCTTTGTTATTGTGCTTTTTTGAAGTTTTCTACATTTTTAGATCCCATTGATGCAAAGAAAGATGTACTTTAATTTTCCAGTATTTTGCAATTATAAACCTGGCAGCTAAACAAGCATTGAATTACTTTCTTATGTTGCACATGTTTATAAGTCTTGGAAATATGGAGAGTAAGCCAGGAAGATTAATTATAAAAAGAAGTCAGACAGCAAGATTAATTATGAAAATTTGTTAAATATTTTTTCCCAATTTTCCTTAAAATCTTCTAATCAAAATGAATAATTAAATGGCATTGCCATTTGGAATGTAATTTCTATAATTTTGATCCCTCCAGTAAAATCCAGAAAGTTTACAATAAATAGAATGTAACCTTAGAGGGGTGTGTGTGTGTATAATGGTTTTTCTGCCTCTGGGCCCCTGTTGGTGCGGTGAGAGGGCTCAGTGGCTCCAGGGGCCCAGAGGGGCTGCCTGAGGGCCCCTCCCCTGGAGTCCACCCTGGAGACTGAGCTCAGGTGGGGAGGGGGGAGGGAGGAGGGAGGAGGGAGGAGGAGGAGGAGGACAGCCTCACCCAGGACGGGGCTGAAGGGGGCTGAAGGGGGCTCTGCAGGCGGGAGAAAAACCCACCCTCCTTTTCTCCTCTTCCAGGAGAGAAGCCAAACCCAGGCTCTGAAGGCGACAACGGCCAGGCACTTTGATGTGGTTCCCAAGAAAATGTTACAGCTGCGACCGAAACGTTCAGGCAACGTTCAGGTGCCAGATGTTGGTCCCTCCAGTCAGCAGGAAAGGATCTCTCCCTCTTCTAGTTCCTGGAGAAAAGGCTGATCCTCTCAAGTGGATTTGGGCTGGGGACGTGGCCAGACAAAGCCACAACAAGATCGAGTTATGGAAGGTGCCAGTATTGAAAAAGGAGTTCCTGACTTTGTATACAATCAGAATATGAAACGTGAGGAGTGTGAACCAAAGAAACACTGACATTGTCTATCATTCTGATAAATTAATAAACAAAAAGAATAGGTTTTAAAAATATAAAACCATGCCATACAGCAAAAGCAGAGTATCAAGAAATAGCCCAACTGTGTAAGGATGGGGTCGAGAAGAATAAAGCTTAGGATAAGCTGAGGGTCACAACAAGTGCCAAAAATAACAACAAAAAAGCGCATTCTTTGGTTTTGTGCAGAACAAGAGGGAAGTCAAAGAAATGGTCTGTCTGCTGGTGGAACCTGCGTGGGGCTGGGCCCTGTGCTCTTTCTCCAACAGAGAAAAGAAATACTGTATTCTGGGGGGGAAAAATACCCAAAAATGGCAGAACTTCACATTTTCCAAATAATTCTTCGTGTTCAGAAAGGAGCAAAGAAGGAGACGTTGGGTCCCTCTTAAAGTGGGCCAAGCCATCCTTACACAGCTCTGCTGTTGGCTGCCTGAAGATCAGAGCTACTTAAAACAATTATCGTTATAAAATAGAAAATAGAGGCTTAATTCCATGACAGAAGATACTAAATAGTAATGGCCTTTATGCTGAAATGCTGACCTCAGGAAAAGCTCACAACCCAAGCATAATAATCTCACTTAATTGTGAAACCCAAACTCAGTTAACCTGGAGACCACGTATCTGATGGAAACCCCAGGCGGAATTCACCGGGGCTAATGGGAGGCAAGGCGAAGACCCACCTCCGGAGGCTCAAACATCTGCATTCAGATCAGAAGGTTACATTACCTGCTGAGACACAAGAAACCGCCTTTCCTGAAGGCTGCAGACACCACTAAGTCTGACTTCTTCTAAAGTTTAGTTTAGCACACTAGCAGTTATTTGAAATCAAAGTGGGAAAGAGTCGGGGGGCAACTGGGCTAAAATTCGGAGCTCTCCTCCCACAGCTTCCCCCTCTGGGGAAACAGACTGGAGGCCCCAAGCGAGGGCAGAGCGAGCCTCCTTTGCGCCTTTCGGTCAGGCTGGGTCCCTGTTCCTTTCGGGGACGCGGCCGTGGCCTCTCCAGGGCAGCTGTGCAGGAGGCCTTCTTCAGAGGGGTGCTTTCGGGAAATTTGAACACAAGCGCATCTCTTAGCACAGTAAGAGTTTAAACCGTTGCAGCAAATACTTAGCAAGCCAGAAGCTTCGAGAGGACATCAAGTTTTGCTGCGGTGCAATGCAAATTTGGCCCACTTAACTTCAGACAGACTCTCTGACTGTCCGTCCATCCATCTGTCCGTCCAGCCATCTGTCCCAACCAGCTCACATTTAGGGCTGCAGGTCCCACAGTCACATGTTGTGCTTTGTGACCTCATTTGCCATATTCTAGGGCAGAAAATGCCCAAAACATGAGCTGGTTGCACCTGAAATGCCATCACCTGGCCAAGATGGTGGTGCAGCAGTTGTGACTTCAAGGGCAGGTCATAAAAAACTTTTTTCTGTTGTAACTTCAAGTGATTGTTAAGCGGCTGGTCATAAATTGAGGACTACGTGTAGATTGAAGTTGGCATGAAGACACAATTGCTTTTTCTTCAGCCGTAGCATCTTAAACTCTGTGGTTCTTTCTTCCAAAGAGTTCAAAAGACTCTTTGCGCCTTTGGCTTTCCGGCCTCGAAGAGAAGCAGCTGTTGGTTGTTGATCTAGCCGACATCTCTGCCCTGAGACCTCCTGGTGGGGCTGTTATCTCTCGCAATACATTTGTACAAAATTGCACCACAGTGAGGCTTCTTCTCCACCAAAGCTGCTAACCATGGCAAATAATTATGGAATATTAGTTTGCCTGAATAACGCAGGCCTTTGTTGAAAATAATCCCTGTGATCTAGCTCTTCAAGGGCCAGTCTGACTGCAGCAGGAAATCTAGGGTGTTGCTCCCAGCTTCACTGGATCCAACCTTCGTCTCTCGGTTCCTTGGATCCATCCCCATGACCGGGCAGATTTATACCAGGCTCCCCTTGATAGATGCTCTTGCTGGACGAATGTTGTTTTCCAAAGTGCAAGGCGTAGGAACAACGGCCTGTTCCAGTGCTCAGATTTCCCAAGGCCCCACAGTCCAGCCTTAAGCATTAACAGCTGTAGGATGAACAAGTCAAGGGATGAATCAGCATTTGCTGGCCTTTGCAAAGGGGAGCCCACAATGAAGGGGTGATTTGCAGAAAGGAGGAGTAACAGAGCTCACTGGGGCAGCTTTTGGTGCTGAAGGGCAGCATTTCATAAATCTCTGTCTCAACTAGGTAGGGACTACAGCTTTTATTTTTCCGTACAAAGCAGCGGAAAAATGAAAGAATTATCGGCGAAACTGGTCAAATTCCTATTAGTTGAATTGAAAACTTTATTTGGCCACACAAGGAATTTATCTCTGGTGCAGAAGCTCTCAGTGTACATGCCAAGCCACAGAATAATTCCAATAAAAGAGGAGTAAAGAAGATAATAATGAGGACAAATAATAATAATAATAATAATAATAATAATAATAATAATAATAATAATAATAATAATAATAATAATAATACAATAGCCACCCTACATGGATTAATAGACATTAGGCAGCACTGAGATAAAAAAAATGTTCAGTGGAGGGGAAAAAAATTGTCCGTGTCTAGTTGTTTTGACATACAATGCCCTATAGCAACTCCTGGATGCGGGAGGAAGGAAAGGAAGGAAGGAAGGAAGGAAGGAAGGAAGGAAGGAAGGAAGGAAGGAAGGAAGGAAGGAAGGAAGGAAGGAAGGAAGGAAGGAAGGAAGGAAGGTTCCTGCCACCTGCCTGGACCATGTCAGGTCTGGCCCCTTCAGATGTTCCTCAAAACTGCTTTGCCCAAGTGAAAAGATGACGGAGGTGAATTGGACTGTAAGTGGACTGAGAGGAACCTGCCAAACACAACCTACGTGTTGCACAGCAAATGGCAGTGCTGTCCCTCTTCGCCACCGTGTCACCTTCAGCTGAAAGAACCCAACAGGCTGCTTCAGATTCAGCTCGGCTCTGGGCTGCTTCCCTGGCCTCTGGCTTTTTAACAATGTTCTCATGTCTGAATGGGACCCAGCTGAACTGGGAAGCCGAGAGGCTTTTCATCTGGCTTTATCTGGAGCAGAGGGTTGGGTTGTAAAGGGCCCTGAGTTATGCGTTAAGGTTGAGATGCCAGCGTAGATCACAGAGTTTCGCTTTCAGGAGGCAGCAAAAAAGCCTTTTTGTTACAAAGATCTTTTGACTTCTTGACTCCCAGCTGTAAGAAATCCCTGCTTCTTTCTCTCCCAAGTTAAAAAGGAGATTATCTACTGTAGAGCCCCGATTATTTTACCTTTTCAGTCACTGTAAACTCTGTTTTCATGCTTGTTGTTTCCTTCTATGCCGCCGTACTTGGCGCTAAATGCTAACCTTGCCTCGGTTGCCAGGATTCTCCTGGACCCTTTCAGCCCTTCAAAGGAAGAGCCGGGGATTTCCCCCCCCCCCCGCAGTGGCTCAGAGGCCAGCTGGCAGGGGCTGCTTACCTGCCTACCCTGACGAACAGGGCAACTGCCGGTGCTGGCTGGGCCGGCCTGTGGGCAGATTAAGCTTTTCTCCAAGTCTTAGCCCAGTGGCCGCCGTTGGCTCCCTTTGGAAGCCCAGCCAGGATCTGAGGGGCTTGGAAGAGGCAGGGGCTTCGCATGGCCTTCTCAGGGACGGGGCCATCCTTTTGTGTAGCAGTAAGAAGCTTGTGCTGTCTTGTGGAGGACCACTTCACTCCGCTGTGTTATTCCACCGGAAAGCAAGAGGGATCTGGGCAAGGTTGGAGTCCTCTCCATTCGTGTAAGGAGAGGAAACAAAACGGGCCACCTTCAGTCTATCCTTCCTCTGGACCAGCACCAGGGCTTGGGTGAACTGTAGCTTCCCCCACGAGGGAAAAGGGGCTCCTGGCACTCCAAATCACAACGGGGCAACCATTTTCAGAGCTACCGTATTTTAAAAAACTCTGTAGAATGGGGGGGGGGGGAAAGGAAGGGTTTTAATCAGTTGGCAGCATTGCTAGCAAATGTGGGGAATCTCCGCTTACACAATTTCACTCACACCTAAAAGCCTGACCGAGATGGCTCTGCCCACGGACGCCTGTCCGAACAAGTGATAAGTCTGCTGACCTCAAGAGGTGGTGGCTCTCCTCTTTAGGAAGAGCTACAAGATAATCACAGCCAAGAAGACAAGAAGTTGCCAGGATTACATCACTCGATCCGATGCTGTTGCTGGAATAAAAGCTGAGTTTTTGGTCTCCTGAGCTCCTGTTTTCTGCCTTAACCACAACACCAAACCCGGCCCTCCAATGCACTCTCCGTTCGGCACATCGCTCAGCTGAAAGATAGGAAAAGGTATATAAGGAGTGGTGTTTCCTTCCCTTGTCCCTGGCCTTCAGGTTGGGTTCCTGTTAGGAATGGGATGGGATGGGATGATAGAATGGGACAGGATGGGACAGGATAACAAGAGAACAGAACAGAATATTCTTTATTGGCCATGTGTGATTGGACACACAAGAAATTTTTCTCCAGTGCAGAAGCTCTCAATGCATATGCAAAGCAACAGAGTAACAATAATCATAATAACGACACCAATAAGAGGAGGTAGTAGAAAAGATGAGAAGGATAACAGTGATACAGGCCTGCTGCCTGGGTAAATATCCTTAGACAGGAGACAGCTCTGTGGGAACTGGGTGTTCAGCAGAGGGATGGCACCAGGGGGGAAAAAACTGTCTTGTGTTGTTTCCGCCTGTGATGCTCTGCCCGGATTGTCCAAGGAGGGGAGCCGATCGATGTCCAGGATGGGAGGGGTCTGTAGTTATTTTCTCAGCCCTCCTTCTGACCCCTGCAATATACAAGTCCTCAACGGAAGGCAGGCTGGTTAATACTACCTGTTGTACCTTTTCTCTGCTTGGCTTAGTGTTCCTTATTTCCAAACAGAAGTTGGGCTGGGATGTTTGTAATGAGTTGATTCACCGGTTTAAAGAGAAGCAATTGGTGCAACTGAACACTTGCACTTGGGCAACAGTCCCGGGTGGGGCTGCATCCAACGGTGCGCAGCTCATTCGATGGGCTCCCAAGGATTTAACGGCGGGGTTTTTTTTTAAAAAAAAGAACTCCGAACCCATCAACTGGGGAGTGGGCCGGGGGCGGGAGGGGGCGCCAGGCGGGCAGCGCACCCCCTGTGGCGAAGGCTCTGGGCCGTCGGGGGGGGGCTGGGCTGCCCTTCGCCCAGACTGGGCGGGGGGGGCCCTCCGCAGCGCCGCCTCGCCGGGGCTTTCGGCCGGGGCCAAGAGGCGGGAGGGCTTTGCTCGGGGACAGAAACGCCGCATCCCCACGTAAGCAGTAAGTCACGTCGGAAGCGATGAAAGCCGACCGAGCCGGGAGGGGGTCGGAGGGGCGCGCTGTGCAAGAGACGCCGCTTCCTTCAGCACCGGGACGGGCGGGGGGGGGCGTCCTCTGCCGGGGGGGAGGGGGGGGCTTGGCACCTCGTGGCGAACTTTCTTTCAAAACGAGCCCCGGAGGCAGAAGCCCGGCGAGGCTACGGCCACTCCGAGCGGCACCAACGATCGCTGTGCGGAAGTGAATAGTGAACCCAGCAATTGTAATTGACGCCAATGGACTCTGCCAATCACAGGGGCAAATCTATTGGATCTCCCCCGATCCCCCCACGCCCTCCCCCCCCCCCGCGGCTGCCTTTTTCGGAAGGGCTCCGGGCTGCCCTCGGGAAACGAGGCCGCACCTGACGGGTTTCCATAAATCCCGGGGTGTCTTCCCGGGCCCTTCGGGGACCCCCTTCCGACGAGCGCCAGAGAGGCCGGGCTCGTGGCGGGATCGGGAAGCCGGGCCGGCGGTTCCCCTTCCCTTGCCGGAGACAGAGGCGCTTCCCAGGCTCCCTGGCACCCGGGGCCCCTTCCCCCTTGCAAATCCGGGCTGCAGCGTTTGGGGGGAAAGTCCTTGGCGAGGCCTGCTAATAATGGCTGAGAAAAACGGGCCAGAGAGGCGGAGGTTCTGCGAGGGTTTTAAGCGCTGGAGGAGCCCCGTCTAAATCTCAGCTGGCTGAACGTTGGGAAGTCATCAGCAGTTCGTTGGTTTTGCTTGGGCCGAAGTTGCAAGTCCAGACATCCTGAAATTCCCGAGAGAGGGGGAGAAAGGCCCTGGTGACCCCTGAGAGGCTTCCTCGGGCCCTGGCGGCCCCCCCTGCCTTGCAGAGCCCGATGGGATCCATTGGGCAGACCATCCGGCCGTGGGGAGAGGTGGGTCCGCCCCTTCCCCTCGGTCAGCCTTTCCCCCTCTGAAGCCGCAGAGGCGTGCCCGGGGCCCAGCCTTGGGACCTCGTGGGCAGAGTTTGAGGGCCAGGGAATCCCGGCTTGCCCCACAAGCCACCTTTGACCCGCCATTCAGCCAGACGCATCTGGGTTGCAAGCTGCCTGCACTTTGACCGCGAATGCCACCTTGAAAGGAGGAGGCAACAGTGACCCTCAAACTATAATCTATGGAGCTGAATTTATTTTAAGTGTACTTAAAGGTTTCTACACAAAGTGTTTTTTTTTTTAGTATGAAACAGGTTATTTATTTCTCCCTTTATTTGCTTTGTGGTTGAATGCGGAAACTGTATGAGGAGATCTTGAAAGCCAGCTGCCAGAATATGGATTCAATTATCAGCATAATTAATTGTACTGGGAGAAAAAACAATTTGCTGGTTAATTTGCTGAAATAACAAAGTGCAAAAGCAGGTAAGGTGGTAGTTCAGCAAATTCGAGTAAATCACTGCCTTGCTCCGACTACTGTTCACTAGCGGAGAGAGATAAGTGTTAATGGAAGAAGTCCCCGGGGCTGCGCATTCATTTCGGGACAAATAGAAAAATGGCACTAATAGGCCCCTTTTGTTCATTCATCATCCATCACGAGGCAAACGTCACAGACCTGAACCCTCCTCCGGTGAACAGTAGAGCCTTCAGCCCCGCTCTGCGGACGGGACCAGGCTGGAGCTGCAGGAGGACCGACAGCCCAGGCGAAGCGCCCTTCCGACTCTTTCAGCTCAGCTTGTCTGGAACTTCTGGCAGAGAGATTCCTCCTTTCTGTCCATCAGTCAAAAGAGCCAGACATGTTTTGCACACTACTTGCAAAAAGGTACATGGTGACCCAGGCCGGACCGTTAAGTTGTTGCTTTCAAAAGTGTTGCAGAGAAGAAAACTATGAGATCAGAGGAGCAAAATAGACACATCTCAGATCCTTAAATATCTTCAGATCTAATTCCAGGCATTAGAATTGCTATTAGAGTGTAGTTCTTCTCTCCCTTGTGTGAGGAGAGGCCCACAACACCTTCCTTGTGGGGATAATTTGAAAACTGAGTGCAACCTACCTGGAGTCTTCTCCAGCAGTATCCATCCGTCCGTCCCTCCATCCATGAGACCCCAGAAAAGTGGATCAGTATGAAATTTGCTGCTTCCATTGCCAATGGTGGCTCCTCCAGGCTGCCCCCCCACCCCCCCAGCATCAAGAGGAAAACTTCCCTCCCTCACTGTCCTTCATCTCTGATGGGGCTGGAAGTGGCTTGAAGACCCGTTTGACAGATGGCTAGACTGGCAGGTTTAACCCCTCTGCGCATCCAGGTGGGCTTTGCCTGCTTGCATTCAAAAGCAGCCCTGGAAGCAAACCCTTCCTGCAACTGAGCTGATCCAGGGAAAGCTCTAAGGTTTGTCAGCAGCCCCCCCCTCTTGCCTGGGGGCAGCAGGAGCCCCCCCCCCCGGGTCCCAGCCTGAAGGGGGGGGAACTGGCCGAGCGGCCTGAGCCTCCTCAGCCAGGCACCTCCTGCTGCTGGGCTGGAGCAGATGTCTTGCCTGTCCTCTGCTGGTTAGTTCTTCTGGCTCTCCTGTATCTAACCCCTTTTTAAAATGTCTGTAAAGTCTATACATCTGCTTGCACTTTCTCTAAATGTTTGTTTCTAGGATTATTATTACAGGTTCTCTTATTAATAATAAGCTAATATATATCATAGCATGGGAGAAGTAGTTGCTGAGTTTGCCTCTAAAGCCACTGCTGTTTAACTGTTCTTAAGAATGTGTTTAAATATTTTTTCCATGACAAGGTATCCTTTTGTGTTTACCAGTTTTACCAATGATACATACATTGCACAATGGATACTATTCAGGGTGGCAGTCTTCTGGCTCGGCCCTTGCCGAATACACAAAAACCTGCCCTAAATGAAAAAAACTTTAGGTGCTTTACGTATTTCCCTCTAATAAAACGCTCTGGGCCAGCTTGGTTGGTGGAAAACCAGTTCTCTGACCTCAGGTCCTGAAAGCGCCCCTGACCTCCAGGGTCTGCCCTCTCCTCAGGGGCAGCTAAGCTGAGGGGCCCGGAGTGGGGACCCTGCTTAGGAGGGAGGAAGAGGGCAGCGTCAAGGCAAAGAGGTCCGTCCCAGCCACCGGCCTTTTCCTGACTCCTTCTGCACTTGGACAGCTGCCCAGCTCAGCTCAGTTGCCGCCTGGCTCAGCCTGTCCAGCCTTAGGAGCCAGACCTGGAAAGGGACGCTCGGCTCCTTCACGGCCGGCCGGCCGGCCGGCCTGAGGAACTCGCAGGCCTCTGCTCCAGCCTTTGCAGCCGTTAAGGGCAGAGAACGGCCACTCCAGATATTTACTGCAAGTGGTGGTACCCGTGTCAGGAAACCTGATTGTTTAAAATAGGTTGTAAGGAGCAGGAGAGAGATGTCCTTTCTGGGGAGGGATTCTTCTTCCCCCAAAGCAGGGTGATTGGAGAAACCCTAATGTCTCAGTCCAACCCATGGGGACCCGTGAGGGGGGGGCATGCAAAAGAAATCAAGGTGGGGATTGCAACCATGTGACAAAAGCCTCACCGTGGTGCGCATACGGTCACTGTGCAATGCGCAGGGAAGAGGAGCAGGGCTTCAGCCGCCCGCCCTCTGGTCTCCATAGACCCCCCCCTTGCCTGCCTCCTGCAGGACCCCCAGACCAACTTCCCCAGCTTGGACCAGCAAATGCCCAAAACAGTGGCAGCTACAAGTCCACGATCCTCCCGGCCCAGTTCGTGCCCTTTCAGCTTGGGGAGCTACAGAATAGATCCGAAGTTCCTGGGTTCAAATTAATAAAATGCAACCCACATCTCTTTCTTACACCACCTTTATTTAATTCCCTGGTTTATGAGATAAATTCATTTTACTTTCTGGTGAAGGTTGCCAAAGAAATAACTCCATCCTTTCGTTCCGGTCCCCTGCGCCCTTATCTTTGGGCCAGAGCAGACTCCTTTCTAGGGCTTCCCCACAGGGAGGTGTTGCCCCTGGTGCCACCGGGCCCTCCTCCCTGCCCTGCCCTGCCCTGCCCTGCCCTGCCCTGCCCTGCCCTGCCAGGCTGTCCAGCTTTCCTCTCCTCTGGGGGTCCCCGGCCATCTGGGGGGGGGCTGGTGGTCCTGGCTGACCTCGGCTGCTCCCCCCTCCCTCCCTCCCCCCTCCCTCCCTTCCCTGCCTGCCCCTCAAGAGTTAAAGGGGAGCCTTCCTTCCACCCCTCTGCAGGGCACTCCAGGGGAGGGAGGGAGGGAGGGAGGGGCAGGCTGGCGCTGGCGGCAGGCGGCTTTCATTACCCTGATCGGATACATGTGCTCCTTTTTTTATCTCCAGCATTTTCTCAGTAATTCAGCACTTTAAAGTCTCAGCTGTCTACCGATCTGCAGACAATTGTTTGGTGTAATACTATCCGGAAAAGGCTGATAAAATGCAGATGTGGGCAGGGCTCTGAAATCTGCGGTTTGCTAAGTGGCTTTTCTCCCTGGTACTCGCCCATGGCCACTCGGCTCTCCCCCCCCCGCCCCCCCCAGGCAGGAAGGCAGACGTTCATATTAAAAGGTTGTAAAGAGGAAGTAATTGCTCAGAATTATCCGCAATTAAAGAAGTGGGGTGAAATGTGAAACAGCAGAGTTAAATTTTCTATATTTTTATGATATCCTCTTCCAGCCTTATTTTCAAATTTTAACCAATCTGAGTTTAACGATCATTTTCATTTCATTAGGCTCACTTGACAAAGTGGATGACTTTCTGCAATTCTCTTCAAATGCTGAATTATTGGGGGGGGGTTGCTTTGTAATTAAGATGCTTTCACAATCCACAAGTTTGTCTGGAGCCCCTCCTCGCCCCCTCCCCACGTCTGTTTGGTTCTCAGTGCGCCTGAGAAAGTAAAATGAGAGCCAAGAACCACCGTAGGATGGCTCAATGGTTAGCGTGGCCTCACATAATGGTGAGTGTCTGCTCTAGTGATGGAGATTTGAGATCTGTTCTTGCTGTAAGCAAGGTGGTCCAGGGCTACTTCCCTGGCCTCCTTCACAGGCCCCTCCAGACAACCAAGTCCATTAAACTGATTTGAAATGTATTTAATGCGGCCTGGAGCTAGGTGCCCGATCGGGCTGGCATGTCACTCTCTGGAGCACTAACAGGCACCGGGGCCTCAGGAGGTGCAGGGAACTAGCCTGTGCCTGTGACGGGTGCGGCCTCTGTGGCAGGGAGGGGGCCTTGGCTGCCCTCCCACTTGAAATGAGGACACAGCATGACAAATGCAGGTTGCTTCCTGATAGATCTGAGGGCCCCTGGAATTTCTTATGGAAAGTACAAAATTTGTTGAGAAGCTGTAGTGGAAAGCACAGAAAATGAAGGCTGTGTGTGTGTGTGTGAGAGAGAGAGAGACAGAGAGACCTGGAAAGGCCAGGAGGGTGAGGTGGACCTCGGGACAAGCAGAGGGAAGTGGCCTCTGGGGAAGGCTTGGTGTGGAGGCTGGCAGCAGGTCCATGGAGAAGGCAGCAGCAGAAGGAGCCTGGGCCACAAGGGCAAGAGGGGGCCAAGCTTCTGGCACCCCCCCCCAAGGGGCCCCTGAGGGATGGCTACTCTCTGCCCTTCAGGCTGCATGCCAGGAAGAAGGAGAGGGGGTGGGCAGGTGGACCCAGCAGCCCCCTCCCCTCATCCAAGGCTCTCCTCTCCTGCGGGCCAGTGGGGAACGGGTGGCTGCCTCCCCTGCAGGCGGTGAGATCCCTTCCCAGGCCTATGGAAGGAGAGCAGGCAGGCGGGAGGGGAGGGGTCCTGTCCACCCCCTCCCCAGACCCCTTACACCGCCCTCAGAGGATGGGGGGGTTGCTGATCTGGATCTTCTGGAAAGGGCACCCTTCTGCAGAAACCAAGCCAGAGCCCTCCCCTTCATCACGGGCCCTCCCCTGACCCAGGGAAAACGCAAACAGCTGTAACTGTTTCCCCACAGAATGCTGAAATTTGCCTGAACATTATGCAATTATTGGGGGTCAAGGCCTCCCAATTTTTAAGAAATAGATAGAGGGATTTGGGAGCTAAATTCCTTGAAATGTCTTTTTTCTAAGAGGAAGGGGAGGGAAGGAAGGAAGGAAGGAAGGAAGGAAGGAAGGAAGGACATTGCTTTTTGAAACATATTGGCTGAGCTAAATTGCTCCTACAGTAGAGCTAAATGTTACTAAATTTGAGATAATGAGATGAGAGTTTCTTTGGCAAACATATTTACAAATTTGGAGGTGGCTAAAAAAGGTTCAATTAATCCTTCCAGTTTTGGGGTGATCTAATGCTGATGAAATAGAGATAGGCAAATGCAGAATTTTAGAAAGATGAAAGGTGAAAGATTTTCTGTATGTTTAGAGGGAATTAAATAGGAAAGGTTATTTTAATAAGTTACCATTTTGAGCTGGAAATTATTTTTAAGGAAACACATCTGCTATTCACTTACGGAAAAGAATTTCTAACTTTCAGATAATTCCTAGAAGCTTCCAGTTCTTCTTAGGGTCCTTCGGAAGGGATCATTGGGGCAAATTGTATAGTTCAGCATCTGGGCCAAATATTTCTTCAACCTGCTTGCAGAACCCCACCACTGGGAAGGCTGTTTCTTCTCCCCTCCACCCCACCCACCCCTCCCTCCCTCCCTCCCTCCAGACATTTCAGTGCTCCTTTTAACCGACTCCTCCACTCTTCCGGAAGAAGACCAGCGGGTAGATCAGATGGCCTGAGGTCATGGGCTCCTCTGGCATTCAGGTGCTCCCAACTCCTCTTCCAGGATGTTCTCAGGTGCCGCCTTCCCCCTCTTTAGGTGCATGATGATCATCAGAGGCCCAGGTACCCTGTGTGGCCCAGGCAGGTGCATTTCCCACCCATCTCCTTGGAGGGAGAAGAACCTGCCCTGGTAGGTTCTCACTTAGATCCTCCTCCTGCTCCTCCTCGCCCAGAAATGCAGCTTGCCTTCAACAGAGTGACACTCTTAAGCCTCCAAATAACATTTCTTTGGGGACAGAACCCTATTAAACCCCACAGCTAAAATGCCAGGACTTGTCCGTGGGGCACAGTCCTCCACTTTTCTCCCCCTCCTACTGGAGACCCCCCCTCCAGGAGGAGAATGCTGAGGTTTGTTGGTTTATAGTCAAGGACCCAACGTGGCTGATTACACTGAACACAAACCAAGTACAAGCAGGGATAATGAACAGTGAAGGAAAGGACCCTCTCTCAAAGGGCAAACGTTGGGGGGCCACGCGGAGCAGCCTTACTGGAGACGGCTGGAGCGTCATCTGACCTACCAAGGTGCGGAGGGAAAGGCGGCCATGTAAGGTCCATGCGCCCGGCCCAGGAGTGGATGAATGCATAAGTGGGCCAAGAACCAACTGGCCGTCACCAGGCTTCTCCGAACACCTCACCTAATCTACCTGGGGGGGGGAGTTTCACCCCACTCGTTCAGGTCCTGCCCTCCCATTTTGTGGGGCAGCCCCAAAGCTCTCTGAACACTCCATCCTGGCTTCTTTTCTGCAGGGTTTTGGTTTTGTTGCCACACATTTGTAGATCATATCGTGACCGGCTGTCAGCTGAGGGCATCTCCTGGTCCAGAATTTGACTTTTTTCATATAAAGGATGCTGTGCGTCAGTGGTTAGATGGGCTATTTGAACACAGATCTTTCTAACATTTATATTGTCCTGGGCCGAATTTCCCATGTATAAAAGTGTGAGGTGGGGCGGGGGGGGCACCCTTGTAGCACCCTTCTGGAATCTTCTCTAAAAACATCCTCTCATCTAGAAAAGGGAGACTTCCCCCCCCACTCCCTAGGCAGCCTCTGCCACCAGCTCAGGGATGCCCAGAGGGCCTGGGAGCTGGAGGGGGGAGGAGGCAGGAGACCTGCCAAAGCCCCTCCTGCCTCCCCCAGCCCCATTTGTGCTTGAGGGAGGGGGCCTCTCCCTTGCCCACAATGGGGATTTTTGTTTGTTTGGTTTGTTTTGTTTCTTCCTGCCTGCCCAAGAGGATCCCTCCAGCCTCCAAAGGGAAGAGGGGGGCGTTCCCCTTGCTTCCCGAAACATCGGCTGCTTGCATGCCTGGCTGGCTGCAATTTCCCACAATGTGTAAATTAGTCAATCCTCCAAGTCTGCAAACCTTTTGCTTTGAAGTGGACATTAATGAAGTGCCCCCCCCTCCGCTCCGAGTCCCCTGCCTGCCTACATTGGTATGTGGAGCAGCCCTTCCCCCCCCCCCCCTTGCAAGCTCGCCTTTTCATGCCTTCCTGGCCTGGAGTTTTTTCTTCTTTTTCAGGCTCTGAATTGCTCAGACTGCAAAACTCCTGGCGGGGGGGGGGGGTTGGAGGGAGGGGAATTAATGAAAAAAGTGACTACAGGCCTGACTGATGTTGGCACTTCAAAGCCAGGGAGGCCAAGTAAATTGCTCTGGACTGCTTAATTCAGAAGGGCTCCCTCGTGGATGGCAGCCCAGTGACAAAGTTCAATTGGCGACAGGAGACAGGCGGGATCAAAGGCTGCCCATTGTCCTTCCTGGCCATGAAGAATCGGCCATTGTTGGGGCCTTTCAAGCCTCCTTCACAAGCTCCGGCTCTGCCTCGGGATTCCCAGTTGAGAAACGGCCCAGATCAGTAACTAATGACTTCCTTCTGATCCTGTTTTTCTTCGCTAAATATGACATCTTGAATCTGCTGTAAAATTCACCTGAGAAGGCGATGGAATTGCCCCTGGGGAGAAAGGCGACCCAGCGCCCCCCCCCCGCAGGACCTGCCTGGTGCCCCTGCCGGGCGCTGATGATTCCCCCCCCCTGCAGAAGCCCCCCAACCCTTGGATGTGAGGCAAGAAATGCTCCTTTTCCAGCACTCCAGTCAGTTCTCTGCAGGCTGCAGGTCTGTATGCTGGGCACTCCGATTGCCTTCCAACCAACACCTGCCCAGAAATTAAAATTCATTTCCCTCTTCTTATTCATCAAAGTAGTCTATATAGGGCCACTTTTCTACTCATTCTTCTGGAGAATACAGCGGGATTCTGTTTGTTCCAAAATGCTTTCACAATAATCACAAATCCACAACTTTAATGTCTTAAGTCCTCTGGAAAGTAAACTGAACCCAAGTAGCTATGTATTTATTTATTTATTAGATGTTTATCCTGCCTTTATTACTTTATGAATAACTCAAAGCAGCGAACACACTTGTTCCTCCTTCCTCCCCCTATTTTTCCTGCAACAACAATCCTGTGGGGTGGATCGGATGAGAGCGGGTGGGGCCCAAAATCTCCCAGCTGCTTTTCTCGCCTAAGGCGGGACTTGAACTGGTGTCCCAATTTCTAGCCCAGCACTTTCACCGCAGCACCAACCGCCATTCTCTTGATTTCAGCAGAACCTAAGCCAGAAAGGATGGGGAGACCTGGAGGGGGCAAAGGGCCGGGGGGGGGGTGTCTCTGGGCAGACAGGACCAGCCTTCCTCAGGGTGGCTTTGAGCAAGCAACTTGCTTTAAGTTGATTCAGTTTAAATTCCAATGTGAAAGGGCCTTCCTGAGATTCAGGGCTTCACCTTCACATCCTCTGAACAATCCTTGTTTGGAGGATTCACAAAGCAATTGTCTCTTCACACCGAATGCCAAATTAGTTTATTGCATAGTCATTGACAAAACACTCATTTTGTAAGTTTAGGATGTACAATCTTTTGTATAATGTTACAGGGAAGAGGAGCAACTTCCAGAATCATAATTTAAAATTTGATTTATGTGGGTTTTTTTTTTTTAAGTTGGAGTTTTAATTTGCAGTTTTGAAAAGCAGCTGCGTAATTGAGCCGTCCTGCTTCAATCCAGCCCCTGTTTTCAGCCCCAGCAGTTTGTGGCCACAAATGAGGGTGAGCAGCTCATTTGTCCCCCCCCCCCCGCTTGCCTGGCCCCTCTTAATGAACACCGAACTCTGCAGAGCAGTTGCGAACAACAAGTCCGTTACGGGCAGCCCAACTTTTGGATATTGTGGTTAATCTGGTGTCAACTTTCATAATATTTTATCTGTAAATGCAAATTTATGGCTTTGAGAGCTGAGAACAAAAGCTTGTACAAAATGCCAAAGTATGTTGCTTAGCGATGGCTTCACAACAATTTTCATGACAGTAATAAAGTTTTCTTTGGTAAATGAAATTCCAATTAGTTTGAGCAAGTTTGAAGGGTTAGAAATGAGTTAATTAAAAAAAGGATAACACTCAGGCTGTGAAAAAAAACTGCTGAATGACCGTTTTACATGTATTAAAATCCATGTATGTCTTAGTTCTTTTTTAAAATCCATGTATGTGTTAGTTCTTTTTTAACTCTAGAAAAGCCACAGTAGCTCTCCCCCCCCCCTCTTAGCTTAGTTTTGAGACCCTGAGGCCGAGGCTGGGTTATCTGTTCCCCATCCCTTTTTTCTGCAACTGTTTTGAAGGACAGTGCAGTCATTAAAGCAAATATAAACTTAAAATACATACAGCTTTGGGCCTTAAAATTAAGCAGAGGGCTACTCCGTAAGTCTCTTTGACATCAACACAAAATACATCTCTAAAATATTGTCCACCCCCAAAATACCAATAAATACACAAACTGTGATATAGCAAAGATAAAATTAAAGACCACTTCATCCAACAATGGTTTAAGACGTCCACAATTCCTACAAGCCCAGGAGACCATCCGGGGCGAGATGGCGCAAGTGCTGTCTCACTGCTGCGACGACGCCCCCTGTAGGCCACCCGGCTCAGTGGAAAGGAAAGGGGAACGTTTGTGTGTATGTGTGTGTGTGTGTGTGTGTGTGTGTTTGCGTGTGTGTCCCATCTGAATCTTAGGGCCAGGAAAAGGTCCTTGGGTCACAGCCAGCCAGGGATGCCTGTATGCGGCAGGCAGGACCCGCCAAGGGTTGAGAGTCTGGTTGACTCTGGTTTCCTGCCTTAGCAGGGGGTTGGACTAGATGACCTCCAAGATCCCTTCCAACTTTTTTTAATAATAATAATAATAATAATAATAATAATAATAATAATAATAATAATAATAATAATAATAATAATAATAATAATAATAATTATCATCTTCTTCTTCTTCTTCTTCTTCTTCTTCTTCTTCTTCTTCTTCTTCTTCTTCTTCTTCTTCTTCTTCTTCTTCTCTTCTCGAATTTAGACGTCTAGAGGAGACTTTTTGTTCAGATGTTTTCAAATAAGAGGTGTGGCCCATTCCAGATTGAATTGATAGCTTTGTTCACGCTGTGCTCAATCATTATAGATTTCAGACCTGTGGAATTTCTGCCTGCTTAATCACTAGAGAAGGTAGAATTTTAGAGAACAAAGAACAGAGCAGGTAGAAACTGACAACAGAGCTTTCTCTCAACTGACTGGGGGAGCTGCACCTGTTGACTGTCTCCCCGGAGGCATGCCATCCCATGTAGACCTGCATGGCAAAGCGTGTGTGTGTACAGATGTATGGGTGTGTGTTTGTCTCCCAGTTTGCGGAACTCTCTTAGGATCCAAGACTGGACTTTTTGCAGCTGCCAAAAAGGCCAACACAGTGCTAGGCTGCATTAACAGAGGGATAGAATCAAGATCACGTGAAGTGTTAATACCACTTTACAAGGCCTTGGTAAGGCCACACTTGGAATATTGCATCCAGTTTTTGTCACCGCGATGTAAAAAAGATGTTGAGACTTTGGAAAGAGTGCAGAGAAGAGCAACAAAGATGTTTAGGGGACTGGAGGCTGAAACATACAAGGAATGGCTGCTGGAATTGGGTATGTCTAGTTTAATTTAATTAATAATTTAATAATTTAATTTATATACCGCCCTTCTCCCGTAGGACTCAGGGCGGTGCACAGCATATTAAAACAGACAAACAAAATACATCAAAGAACAAAAAAAACCCCATAAAACCAAATTAAAAGCCAAATATTCGAAGCTGTGTGTCAATTAAAATTTTCTTAAAATCATCCCTACCTAAAATCCTCCCTAGG
>NW_015389296.1:0-15884 GCF_001527695.2 Protobothrops mucrosquamatus
CGCTGCTGGGCTGCCTGGGCGGTCTGCGGTGGGCCCTGGAGGCAGTGAGTGGCCCTGTGGGCAGGTGGGGCGGGGATGGGGGGCAGAGCGGGGGGGGGGTGGAATGGGGGCGGGGCCAGTTTTTGGGCACTCGGTCTCTAAAAGGTTCGCTATCACTGGTCTTACCATTAAAACTTCCATCTTTGACTTAGGGATCTTCATATGAGAAATTTGTTCCACCTGTAATTCATTTTTAAGTGGATCTATTGGGCTACTTCTGAAACAGTTTTTGTACAAGTGGTATTGGTTTCCTCTGTCTTTACTTTTTTAACTGCTTTTCCAAAGTATTTAGAAAAATATTAAGAAAGATTAAACTGTTCTAACATATAAATTATATTTCTTAATACAAGACTCTTTAGATTTGTCCTTTGTTTGCATTCCCTGGACAATCTTGAAGGTTGAATCAGTAAGGCTCATTGGGTCATTCTGTGGGGACACCAGGTTCAAATTGACACAGACTCAGCATTTCATTTTTAAAGTAGTTCATGAGCAGGAGTTTAAAGTTTTCACGAGAAATCTAAACTTACCTGGCAAGGTAGCCCCAGTTGGATCCTCCTGAAAGGAAGCTCTTCAGAATTAATGAATGGACCTCCTCTTCCCTGGCGCTCTGCTAAGATATCCCCCATGACTGGCTCCTGCAACTGAAAGAGCAGCCTGATTTAGGGTCCACTTTCAAATGACGTGTTAGTTCGTGTTAGTTCACTTGCTTTAGCTTTTTCTCTCCAATTGTACTTTTGAAATTCAAGTCAATATAAGAGAACTTGAGAACGCTTGCTCTGTGGGTGGCTGTTATTTCTTGATAGTAGCCTGCCACCTTGGTGAAATACTTCATTGCTTCTTTTTTATTTCCTCTTTTACTTCTGATCAGGAGATGCTTCTTTAACTGCTTCCCTTTACTTGACCATTGTGGCCTTTCCTTTTTATGAATGTATTTATGACTGTACTATCTTGTCCTCTTTTTCCTTCAGATTTGGGGACCTTTATTTCGTGAAATAGATAGGATCAATCTCCCCTTCCTTTTGGGGTGGCTTCTCTGTGCTTCTTGCAGTGAGTAGACCACCAACCTGGCAGTTCTGAGGGAGACCTTGAAGTGAACACTGAGATCATTTCAAAAGTAAAATGCATCCCCTGAAAACATTGTGACTCTCATTAAAAGGCAATTTGGATATTTCATTCTTTCTCATGTCAGGTTTAACTTTTAGTGATAAATGTTTTAAGATAATTTTGAATATATAGAAAAGCTGGAGTAGGGCGAACCGGTGTTGCAATAAATGCCCAATAAACCACTTTTGCAAAAGGATATCTAACTTTAATGAATGATATATTCTCCATATAAAAGTATATGGACACTCGGAGTGCAATAATATCCTAAGGTAGAGTAGAATAGAAAATAATAGAATAGAAAATTGTAATTCTCCACACAACACACACCCCATATGGAAATTGAGATATCTTTTGCATTATGGTTATCCAGCCCATGACAATTTATGTGGGAAAATAGAACGTGGGAATAAGGTCTCACAAAGTTATTCCCACATACTGCAACACCATCCCAACACGTGTTCTCTGATGTCTTTTCTCTGTAACTATTTCGTAAAAAGGCGTAGAAGAGGCTGAAATTCCCTCTCACCTGGCGCCTCTTTCCGGGCTCCC
Organism: Protobothrops mucrosquamatus; assembly: GCF_001527695.2. Classification (NCBI taxonomy): domain Eukaryota; kingdom Metazoa; phylum Chordata; class Lepidosauria; order Squamata; family Viperidae; genus Protobothrops; species Protobothrops mucrosquamatus. The sequence continues at coordinate 1,693 of NW_015389296.1, forward strand.
GGGGGACAGCTGCGGGGCTGAGCAGGCAGCCCTCGGCCAGGGCCACCGCCTGGGCGCAGCTCTCCGCCCTGCACTCCCGCAGCCAGCCCGCCAGCTCCGGGGGCAGCAGGGCTAGCAGCTGCTCCAGCACCACCCGGTCCACCACCTCGGCTTTGCCGCTCCGCTCGGGCCGCAGCCACTCACGGCACAGCCGGTGCAGGCGGCTGCAGAGCGCCCGGGGCCTTTCGGCCTCCCGGGGGCGGCAGCTGCGGAAGCGCCGGCGCTCGGCCTCGGAACTGCAGGGCCCCTCGGGGAGGCCTCTCGGGCCGCCTCCGCTCCCCGCCTGAAGGGTCGCGGGGGCCGCTGCTGCTCCCGCCCACGGAGATACCGGGGCCGCCATTCGGCCTCCCGCTTCGGCGAAGCCCGAACGAGAGAAGCTCCCTTCGAGGCCGCCCTCGCTCACAATCGACCCTCGGTTGCAGGCTGCGCGAGAAGGGGCGTGGCTCCGCCTCTTCAGAGGTTCTGAGGCGGAGAAGAGCAGCTGCAAGTCGCTCCCGCCAAAACTTCCCGCGCCCCGCCGGTCTCCCAGACGCTTAACCAGCAGAGTGCTGCTTCCTAGAGAGGCAAAACCCTCCAAGCCCCTTGGTTTACTGCTCTTGGCTAGAGCGTCTCCGAAGGCAACTACCGCGTCTCCAGTACTCTGCTCGGTTACAGAGGGCTGGCAACGGTCTTCTGCGCATGCCCTGTTCTTTGCGGATGCTCAAAAGTCGCCGAAAGTTTGGTGGTGTCGGAGTGTTTGGTAGGGGAGCGGGAGTTGATGCTGGAGTATGGAGAAGGGCTAAGGGGCTAAGGATGATGGGCACGGTAGAGGTAGAGCAGGGCTGGAGTGATCAAAGTGCCTTTCAATGGAACCTGGTTTGGTTGCTGCTTCTGGGCACCTGGGATTTTCTCTGTACTTTGGGCAGTATATGTATTATATGATTACAATGATATATTCTAATGTAGATGTTATGCATTATTAAATAAATATGAAAGTAATAAATGTTTTGAGGATTCCTTCGGGCCAGTTTATTTACCCTCTCGTGTGGTGACACTCAATGAAGGATTCCTCCTTTTTCTACAGAATGCAATCGGCCCTCTATATTTTTAGTTTCTATTTCTGTGCTGTTGGAAGTCTTGACTTTTTGTTTACCTTTTCTGCTTGATCTTTCCTGGCTGGTGGGTTCTGATCTGTTTTCAAGGCACTGTACCCCTAAATTGGAGGGGGGGGAATGGAAGGAAACAAACAGGTCAGCAACAAGACAGACGTATTCCATCAGAGCAGCAATGAGCACATCACTAGGAGTCCTGAAGGGCCAGGTGTATCCTGGACAGATTCTGCCTGGTGCTTGCTAAGAACTGGCACTGCTTTGATGACACAGCAGATCAATCAATGAGTCATTTCCAGAAGTTGTGGGTGCTCCAACATAGGAGGATTTGTAAAAAGAGATTGGGCAAATATTTGAAAAGATTTTTCTGGGTTGGACAAGAAGTGCAAGGTCCTTTCCAACTCTGTTGTTTTGTTATTCTAAGAGCCTGGTTCAAATAGCAATATTTGCTCAGCAGTAACAGGGACATAGTTTGTCAGTGCTGCATTCTGATATATATATATTTTTGAACATCCCAAACTAGCTTTGTTTTGCCCCATCATTCAATGAAGAGTTTCAGGCAACAAAACCTGAAATAATTTATTGAACAAAGCAAGTAAACACTTTTAACTACACATTAGAATATAGACAAGATAGGTAGCAATTAAAAAAAGATAGATTAGTAGCTATATTAAGAGTAGAAATGTGTAAGGTGAAGGTTTGTTCTCTGAGCTTGGTGAGTTTCCAAATGTTTTGTTACCAGGCTAGGTAGCATTTTCAGCAGAGTTTAGGGCAGGGGTCCCCAACCCCCGGTCCGTGGACTGGCACCAGGCCATGACATGCCAGAAATCAGTCTATGCAAACAAGCAAAGCCCCATCGGTGGGATGCAGGCAATACATGAAACCATGCCCTCTGGTCTGCAGAAAAACCTCTCCACAGAAGCAGTCCCTGGTGCTCAAAAGGCTGGGGACCTCTGGTTTAGGGGATGTCAGCGTCCTTCTTTTTATAAGGGCTTCAGCTGTGGGTGTGTCAAGTGAGGGTCAGGTGTGAGTCATCAGTGACAGGCTTGTGATGGTTCTTGTGATGGGGAGGTTATATTAGGTCAGGGTCATTGGGAGGTGACTTGCTGGGGAGAGAGGGTCTTGCGTGGGTTGGTTGAGGGTAGATGCTATGTCTGATTGGCTGTGTGGTTCATTTAGATTCTGAAGAGTTTGTAAGCTGGTTGCAGGTCGATGTGTCCATTGATGGAATTGTTTGTGGAGTGTCAGGCTTCGATGAACTCACAAGCGTGGCGGGTGTTAGCATGGCCGATGATTTTAGTGTTGCTCCAATTGAACTGGTGTCGTTTGCTGTCAGTGTAGGAATGTGTCTAAGGAAAAGAAGACAGAGCTAAAGATGGACTCTTACAGCGTTCAGCTTCATTCTATCCTCCTCAGTTAGCAATATGGACTTTCAGTCTTGCAAATCCCAGAGGTCTCCTCTTCAATCTCTAACCAGAACTGCTTATCTAGAGAAAATTAGCCTGGTGCTATATTATGTATTACTGTATTTATCCACACCCTGTCCCTTTTATCCCGATTTTCCTGTACCCGCACTGATCCTACCTTTTCCCTACCCATATAAAATCTAATAAAATATATTTTTTAAAAAAATTGAACTCATTCTTAATGTAACTTGACATGCTGTAGAGGATCTGTCCATCCAGAATGTTACACATTCCGCTCTAGAGAATTCCTCCTTTCACTTCAGGTACAATTCATCTGACCTTCCTACATCAGACATAATCATTCATTCATTCATTCATCAAATTTATATGCCACTTATCTTGCAGTTCAAGGCGACTCTTTAACTCCCAATCTCAGGCTTGCTTCTCAATGTAAATGTGAAGAGCCAGAAATACTTACTTTCTAAAGACTTACTTTCCCAGCCTATTACTAAGCACATTTTGGTGTAGCCAATGGGAAAACCCAGCTGGGAAACATGTTCTAGTTCAGGAAATTGTGGAATCCCTCAAAAATGGAGTGAGTCATCTGGGAAGGCACTGCATGGAGAGGAAAGGAGCAGACAAAGCGATGGGAAGAAAATATGAATAAGCTGCCAAGCATCTGAATTTTGATCACATGTTCACGGGGATACTGCAAAGGTTGTAACTGTGAAAAAATGGTCATAAGTCACATTTTTCTGTGCCGTTGTAACTTCGAATAGTCACTAAATGAGCTGTTATAAATCGAGGACTACGTGTAGTTTTTCTCCTGCATGGATGCTTGAGGAAGCAAAGCTACCATTGCTATCTGTGCTTGGGCAAAACAGTTGCAGCCAGGCAGAAATGCTTGCCATCCCTCTTCCCCAGGGCTCAGCACACCTCAAGAAATCTGAGATCGGCTCATGCAATCATTCATTCACTCACTCACTCATTTACTCACAGTTTACTTAAAGGATCCATGCTGGCATTCCAGCTGCCTGGCTAATTGAGCCACACATTGCCGTTTTCAACAATATGTGGAAATCCAAAAGTAACCTCACCCCAACCAGGCCCTTAGTTTACAGAAACAAAGTCCAAGAATGAGCAAAGATCATGGAGATAAGAAAAAAGCAAGAAGATAGGGAAACAGGAGGCCATATTTGATAACTGACAATCAATACAAGCAGGCAATCCCTCAACTGCTAGCACCACAAACTATGGCAAGCAGCATCTTCTGGTGGGACTCCTGCCTGGAGCTTGGCTTGGGAGCTCAGCTGGAATGCTCAAAAGCAACACTGCTTAAGAGCAGAGCTTGGAGTTGGCCAAGAGAAAAGTAGCAACTGCACTGAGGCAGGTGCATGGTTGTCATGGTGGCTATGAACCTCTGGGCTGTTCACTAAAAAGATACTATTGCTAACTCAGCAACCATGTCAAGCCTGGCAAGGTTGGCACAGTGTAGTCCCTCAATGCAATAATGTTTTCAAGGAAGCAAAGGTTGCATACCACTTTATAGACTTTGAATTTTTTGTTTCAGTTAAGGACTCAGTATTAAAGACGTATTTTGGTGGCAATCTCAGCTTGCAAGGTTCAGAAAGGTAGAGTGAAGAGCAATAGCCTGTTTTGGGGAAAGGGATTTGCCACTATGAAACATGGTGAACAGATTTGCTAATGCTGTGCTGTATTGTGTCCACTCCTTGGAAATCAAGAAAATCCTCACAGGATCACAATTAAGATCCAACGAAAGATCTTTTAACGTTCTATGCAATAATAAGCTTCACTCTCATTTCTGGATTCTTTGATGAGTAATGAAGCTCACTCCATAGGTTTATAAGGTTTCTTCTGTGGGCATATTTTTATGAGATTTATGTTGTCCTTTCCAAGCAAAGCTCTTTCCACACTCCATACATTTATATGGATTTTCCCCAGTTTGGATTCCTTCATGAGTAAATTTCTTATGATTGTTAAGAGTTTTCTCCACACTACACGGATTCATATTGGCTCTCTTCTGTGTGGGTCCTTTTATGAGCATTAAGTTGTCCTGTCCGGGCAAAGCTTTTTCCACACTCTATGCATTTATATGGTTTTTCTCCTGTATGGATTCTTTCATGAGTAATAAGATGACCTTTCTGAGTAAATTGTTTTCCACACTCCATGCACTTGTATGGTCTCTCCCCAGTGTGGATCCTTTCATGATGAATAAGTTCTGTGCTCCAATGAAAGCTTTTTCCACACTCCAAGCATTTATACGGTCTTTCCCCTGTGTGGATTCTCTCATGAGAATTAAGTTGTCCTTTCTGAGCAAAGCTCTTTCCACATGTTAAACATTGATACGGTTTCTCCCCTGTATGGATTCTTTTATGATGAATAAGATGTCCTTTCTGAGTAAATTGCTTTCCACACTCCATGCATTTATATGGTTTCTCCCCGGTGTGGATCCTCTTATGATGAATAAGTTCTGTGTTCCGACAAAAGCTTTTTCCACACTCCAGGCATTTATATGGTCTTTGCCCCGTGTGTATCCTTTGGTGGAAGGTAAGCTCACAATTGTCAATAAAGCTCTTTCCACACTCCATGCATTTATATGGTCTCTCTCCTGTGTGGATCCTTTTATGAGAATTAAGTTTTCCTTTCTGAGCGAAGCTCTTTTGTGTAAGGTTCGTAAATATGTCAAATAGATGACACACATAGAAAACTACAGCTTATTCCAGTGACAACAGTTTTTTGGAGAAAGGTGTAAGGTCCGTAAATATACCAGAGAGGGGACACACCTAAGAAACTACCCTTTATTATAGTGGTCAGAGTCACTTACAGAAAGGTGTGAGGAACGTCGATATACCAAAAAGTGGTGTGTGGATCCGCTGATGGCGAGTCAGATTACAGTTGGTACTGAAGCCCTTCCCACACTCTGTGCATTTATAAGGTTTCTGCCCTGTGTGAATCTTTTCATGACGAGTAAGATGTCCTTTTTGGGTAAAGCTCTTTCCACACTCTATGCACTTATATGGTTTCTCACCTGCATGGATCCTTTTATGATAAGTAAAAGTGCTACAGTTATTAAAGCTCTTTCCACACTCTATGCATTTATATTGATTCTCTCCGGTGTGCATCCTTTCATGACGAGTAAAAGTTCTGGAGTGGTTAAAGCTTTCCCCACACTCTGTGCATTTATATGCTCTCTCCTCTCTGTGGATCCTTCTGTGGCGACTAAGGTCTCTGCTGTCAATAAAGCCCTTTCCACATTCTATGCAATTATATGGTCTCTCCCCTGTGTGGATCCTTTGGTGGCGAGTAAAGTCTCTGTTCTCAATAAAGCTCTTTCCACATTCCAGGCATTTATATGGTCTCTCCCCTGTATGGATCCTTTTGTGATGAATAAGCTGTGTATTTCGAGAAAAGCTTTTTCCACACTCCATGCATTTATATGGTTTCTCCCCTGTGTGGATCCTCTGATGACGATTAAGTGTACTGCTGCTACTGAAGTTTTTTCCACACTTCATACATAGCTTCATGTCTCTGCTCAGACTGAAACTCTTCCCAAATTTTACAAATATATGTGGCTTGTGTTTCCTGTACGATTTCTTAGGTAAAGAAAGAGAGAAAGAACGATTGATGAATTTTGCATACTGTCTGTAGCCATATTGTTTTCCTTTGGTCTGGCATCTGCCATATTCACCTAAATGAAATTCATTTTTTTCTCTTTTGCTATATTTGCCCTTTCTCTTCCCTTTCTGGTCTTGCTGGATGAGGAAACTGTGGATTTCAATAGGAAGACAAGTGGATGACTTCTCCCCATCTTCTGAGTGGCTTTTCTCTAGCGGTTTTGCATCCCATTGATGGTCAAAAATCATTTCTTCTTGAAGGTTTGCTGTTTGCATTGGCATTGACCTCAGCTGTTTCTCATTCTCTGGCTTGTCACCTGATTGGAAAAAAGAAAATATAAATTCCCATTAGAATTCAGAAAATGGATTCTTGGCTGAAGGGCTGCAATTCTTCTTGAAAGAGGCAGCAGTGTCACCTTCTCAAAAGCCATCACTCAATCTGACGATTCTGGATTCCTACACACAAGTCTTCAACAGAGGCTCTTAAGAAAAGCATGAGGCTATAGCTACAGAGGACTCAGCATGGAGAACATTATTTAGACTCATTTTATGGAGGTTCAGGTCAGAGCTATACACAACATTACGTTTGTGAGTGACCTCTGGAGGGATTGGCATATCAGGAGTATGATTCTTCTAATCTTGCTTGACATCTCTGTGGCTTTTCATAGAATTGAAATTTCTGGACCATCTCCAAAGTCAGGAGTTGAAAATATTATTTTCTAAGGGACAGTTCCGGAGCAGTGGTGAAGGGGGAGGGTGGTGAAGGGGTGATTGGGCCCAAGATTGCTCGGCTGTGGTTTTCCTCAAAGTTTGACATCTTAGTTAAAATGGACACGAAGCTATTGGTTGAGGTGATCTACCAAATGGGGTTGGGCAAGTCATTCTGACCATGATACTGCTATACGGTTTATTTCTTGAGCCTGGACAAGATAATGTCCAAGCTATTCAAGTTTAGACTGGAAGAGGAACAAATTACTAGAGTATTTACTGGTAGTCTTCGACTTATGACCATAATTGAGCCCAACATTTATGTTGCTGAGACATTTGTTAAACAAATTTTGCCCCATTTTATGACCTTTCTTGCCACAGTTGTCAAGTGAATCATGCAGTTGTTATGTTAGTAACATGGTTAAGTGAATCTGGCTTCCCCATTTGCTTGTCAGAAGGTTGCAAAAGGTGATCACATGACCCCAGGGCACTGCAACCGTCATAAATATGAGCCAGTTGCCAAGCATCTAAATTTTGATCATGTGACCAAGGGGATGCTGCAATGGTTGTAAGTGTGAACAGTCATAAGTCACTTTTTTCAGTGTCGTTGTTACTTTGAATGGTCACTAAATGAATGGTTGTAAGTCAAGGGATACTTGTATTATATATTATATAAAATAGAGGAGAACTCACCAAAATAATAGTGAGAAACATCCCTGTAAATAAGAGAAGCACTGATATCAATACATTTTGGAGAGAGGAAAATGATAGAAGCCTACATATTCATAAGTAATGAAGTAATAGATCTTGAATTACTGCATACCTTCTACTATCTTCAAAAAGAATTAGTCCTTGACTTATGACCATTTTTCAGTTAGAGGTGTGGCAGCATTCCCGTTGTCATGTAATCAAAATTTATTAACTTATCACTTCGCTCATATATATGACTACTGCAGTGTCCCAGGGTCATGTGATTGCCTCTTGCAGCGTTATCACTAGCAAAGTCAATGGGGAAGCCAGATTCACTTTACAACCAGGTTACGAACTTAATAACCATAGTGATTCATTTAAGAACTGTGGTAAGAAAGTTCGTAAAATGAGGCAAAACTCACTTAGCCACTGTCTCTCTCACCAACAGAAATTTTGGGCTCAGTTGGGGTCATACGTTGAGAACTACCTGTAATAATGAGAAGCATTGGTATCTCTCACTGATGATTCACACCTGACCCATCACAAGATCCTCACTTGACACACCCATACCTGAAGCCCTTATAAACAGAAGAACACCGACACTGACATCCCCTAAACTCCGCTGGAGATGTTACTTAACCTGGTAACGAAAGGTTCGGAAACCAACCCACAAGCTCAGAGAACGAAACCTTCACCCTCAAACATTGGTATCTTGAGATTCAGAGGTTGCCATGGGAATATTCTGACACAACAACAAGCTGGTGTGAGCCAGCTCCAGCTCCAAGGATATGAAAATTCCTTATGTGTCAATTTGATTCAAGTAATTCCATTCAGCTGAAAACCCATTTTCCTCACAATATATAAGTTACTCAAATCTGGATATGGAGAGGAACAAACTGGGGCTATGTCCCTAGAAAATGAAGCAACAAGTATGAAGCAACAAGTATGGAAGCCATCTGGTTTCAGAGACACAGTATTCCTCTCTGGATGGATTCTGTTAAGATATTTAAATTTAGAAGGGGTGAGTCAGAACACTCAGTTATAGTTGATTGGCTGGAGAATGCTAGCTCTTGTGTGAGGCAATCTGCACTACGATTGGTTGCTATGAGTGCGGAGGGGAAGTTTCCCTTTTTCCCCGCCTTTTTCTCCTGTGTGCCCTCTTGTGCTCTGCGATTTACCTCAAGTTGCTCCTGTTTGCTTGACTATCTTGCTTTGCTGTAAATATCAATATAAAATATACTTATTTATATAAAACTACAAATTCAGTCAGTGTCTCTGATTTCATTTGGCACCTGCTGTGCAACTCCCTGACAGGATCACATGCCGCTACACTGAACTGGATTGTAAATCAGGGCTCCTTTAGGATCCCCTGCTCATTGATAAGCATTTAGCAGCTACCTACTGCTCAAGCCCACCATCCTATTATCATTCACTGATGGACTATTTTCAAATTCTTCTCCATCTTTTCCTCAAAAACAAAAAGATATTTATCATGGTCACTTTTTCAGAACCTGAATTTTTCCTTTTTTGATGGTGGTGGTGGTGGTGGAAGGAGGCTTCCAAGTGACTGAAAGGGATTCCTTTTATTCCTCCCCCCCCCAACATACACTATTTTAATTCCCCTTCCTTGAAAGATGCCATAGAGACCCAACTATCCCTACAGGCATACAACCTATTTCCTGTCAGTTACCGTGAACATCTCTATTTGCTTCCTGGATGCAACAAGGATGTTTTCTTGACAACAAGATGGAAGTGGCACATCACACCTTTTTTTAGATGTTTTTTTGAACACCAGCCTAGATATCTGGCCTTGGATAGCAGTCAGGTATTAAGCACATCTGACCCTCAATAGTTTATTTGAGATCAGGAAAGGTTTGAAGGGAGTACGCTAATTCAGGTGGTGATTAGGTAGGAGTCATGATCATCTTAAGCAACTGACTGCGGGGATCTTCCTTGTTTACCTCCTACTGAAAATACATTTCCCAATGAATGGAACCCAAAGCAAAGAAGGTCCTTACCCAAAGTGACCATATTCCTTGAAACCTCCAGCATGACTTCCCTACACAAGGCCTTCTGGCCAGAATCCAGCAGAGCCCACTCCTCCTCTGTGAAGTCCACAGCCACCTCTTCAAAGGTAGCAGAGCCCTAGAAAGAGAAATAACACCTTCCCTAGAAGACAATCTTCTCTTGTGTTTCCTTTCTTACCGCACAAAACAGAAAACAGAGCTTTACAAGAGACCAACTGGACTTTTTTTTTTTTTTTTTTTTACAGGACAGGCATGTTTGTAGGTCAATATAGTCTAATCTGGCTGGTGGACACCGATGACGACATTTCCGTGTTTTATACCGAATCTAATCCCTAAGGGGTTGGGGGCCAGGCACCTGGTCGTACGGTCTTTGACCAGACGCGTTTGTTCACTTCAGGGTAGACGCACTACGTCCGTCATGTACTTTGGTACGGGGAGGGGAGGCCAGGCACCTTTTTTGAGAGAGGTAACTTGTGGTCCCTGGTGCCCAAAAGGTTGGGGACCTCTGGCTTAGATGTATTTGAGTTGTAGGATGACAATACTGCTCCTCCCCCTTTGGGGAGCCTCCCACAGCCCTGGAAAGACTCAGCAAGGTGGTTTTGGGGAGTAGCATCCCCTGGGTGCACCTGCCTGGTTCAGCAAATTCCAAGTTCCTTTCAAAATAGGACGAAGCCACTAGAAACTTCTTTCCTGGCCTGTTTCAAAATGTTGGAAATAACCTGGGGAAACCCAGGTTATCTGACCAGCACTCTTACTGTTACAGCCATTTAGTGTTTACTTAGGACAGGGATAGGCAACCTTTGGTCTTTTATGACTCGTGGACTTCAACTCCCAGAATTCCTGAGCCAGGCTAGCTCAGGAATTCTGGGAGTTGAAGTCCACGAGTCATAAAAGAGCCAAGGTTGCCTACCCCTGACTTAGGAGGTTTTACAGGGGAAATCTGTCCTTCAGATGATTAGTTTTTCAGTGGATATGCTGGCATATTTCTAAAGCAGTTCTTTTCCAATTCCTAATTTTCAACTGGTTTTTGCATTCTTTTGAAACATACTATGGATTAAACTCTTTCAACAAATCAATTACATTTCGTAATAACACAATCACCAACGTCCGATAACGGATATGGCACGAGAAGAATACCAGCCTCTCATCTTGTGAACTGTCCTTTGCTTACAGACCAAAAACAATGTTCAACTGCACAGACTTAGCATTTGACTGTAAAAGCAGCTCAGGAATGGAAAGAGGTTGAACTTTACTGCTTTTAGAAGAAACCCACATTTGCCCGGCAAGGTGGCCCAAATTGGTTCCTCCTGAAATGAAGCTGTTGAGAAGGACCGGATTGTTCTCCTCTTTCCTGGAGTTCTGCTGAGATGTCTCTTGCGAACGACTCCTGTACCTGAAAGAACAGCCTAGTTTATGATCCACTTTTCATAAAGACTATTACCATGTTAGTTTGCTTGCCTTACCTTTTGACTCTCCACTTGCACTTCTCCAACTCAAAGTGAGAGAACTCAAGGATTCTGATTTGAAAATGGCTGCTACATTTGGGTAAATGACTGCCATTTTTGTGAAATGTTTCATTGACTCTCTTTATTTCCTCTTTTCATTCTAATCAGGAGTTGTTTCTTTATCATCTCCCCCAGCCATCCCTTTCCTCCTTCGTGGATGTATGTATGCCAGGTTTGGCTCTTCCTCTGGGAATATTTTCTGTTAAGATTTAGGGACCATTAGGAGTTGAGAGGAATGAGATGAATCTCCCTTTCTGTTTAGTTTTGCTATGACAGGGAGGAGACCTCCAGCCTGACAGTTCGTGGATACACCTTGGTATCAAAGCCAAGACCACATTAACAAAGTCTTGTAAGCTTGAAAGTATTTCTCCCCTCCTGTCCTTTCACTCTCAGGTAAACTGAAACATCCCCCCACCCCGCCTGTTTCCTTACGAGAGGGATCCAGGTTAGACATGATGGTTGTCCATTCTGTGGCACTTCCCCCTTCCAATGCCATTCCCACAGACCATTACACCATCCCAGCATGCATCTTCTATATTAGAGATCTCCAATTTTGGCAACTTTATGACTTGTGGACTTCAACTCCCAGAATTCTCCAGCCAGCCATTCTAGCTGAAGAATTCTGGGAGTTGGAGTCCACAAGTCTTAAAGTCACCAAGGTTAGAGACAACCCCCCCTCCGTTCCAGACGTCTTTTCTCAGTGGCTATTTTTAAAGCAGAGAAACAGAAGTGTGCATAACTTTAAATGAAGGTTCACAATATCGTAACGGAGGCTGAAGAGTTTGAATAATATCAGTTTGAACTGAAAAGTGCCTCAATAAAATCCTGCATTAGGGAAAGGAAGAGGGGCCTAGTGGAGAAGGGATCCCAGTCATCTCTCCAAAACTCTGAAGCCTCTTTCATCCTTTGAGGATGGGTGGTGGTGGTGGTGGTGCACTGAAAGAGGCTTGAATTTCTCTTTCCTCCCATGGAATTATCTCCAAGAGGAAAACGAAGCATTTGCCTCCAGAACAAGCAAGTCCTCAAAGGATGAAGAATCCCAAGTGCAGAGGTCTTCTTAATGTCTCTTATTTCTGACAGAGGCCGCTAAATAAAACACCATCCCAGGCATCCCTAAGGGTCAACTTGTCTCACCTGCCGGCCCTCTCCGGGGGGCTCCCGGGGGGCGGAGGAGGGTGGCGGGCCGAGCAGGCAGCCCTCGGCCAGGGCCACCGCCTGGGCGCAGCTCTCCGCCCCGCACTCCCGCAGCCAGCCCGCCAGCTCCGGGGGCAGCAGGGCCAGCAGCTGCTCCAGCACCACCCGGTCCAACATCTCGGCTTTGCCGCTCCGCTCGGGCCGCAGCCACCCAAGACACAGCCGGTGAAGGCGGCTGCAAAGCGCCCGGGGCCCCTCGGCCTCCCGGGGGCGGCAGCTGCGGAAGCGCCGGTGCTCGGCCTCGGAGCTGCGGGGCCCCTCGGGGAGGCCTCTCGAGCCGGTGCCGCTTCCCCCGGACTCCCCTCCGCCTCCGCTGCCCGCCTGAAGTGCCGCGGGGGCCGCTGCTGCTCCCGCCCCCGGAGACCCCGGGGCCTCCATCCGGCCTCCCGAACGGGGGAAGCTCCCTCCGAGGCCGCTCTCGGTCACAGCTGTCCGATCCTTCCCCGAGGCTGTCCGGATGAGTTTATTCGGGTCCCCGCGCCGCCCTTTCCAACGTTGCGCTTCAAAGAGAGCAAAATCCTCTCCGGGTCCAGCAGGGGAGAAGAAGCCGAAGGGGGGTCCGAAGAGGGGAGAGCCGCCTCCGAAGCGACGCTCGTTCCTACTGCCCCCCCCCCCGGCCACCAGCAGGTCCAGCGACGGTCGGAGATCGGGGACCAGAAGCCACAGCCTAGGCTCCCTCCAGTCCGTCCGTCCCCCCCGCCTTTCTGCTCAGTTCCAGGAAGGGAGGGGGGCAGCTCCGCTTTCCCCCGCCCCCTTTGCCTCCCGGAGAGGTAAAACGTCGTACGCGACTACGCTTTGGCCAGAGCTTCCCTCTACGAGTCGAAGTCTCTCCGCTGCACAGCGGGGATTGATGTCGTCTTCTGCGCATGCTCCGCTCCATTGTGATGCCAGAAAACCGACCGAAGGGAGAGCGGTCTGCGGTTCTCTCTCCCCGAGCTTGGTTTTCTTGCAGCCGTTTCATTAGTTTAGATCAGGGGTAGGCAACCTTGGCTCTTTTATGACTCGTGGACTTCAACTCCCAGAATTCCTGAGCCAGCCTAGCTTGGCCGCTTACCTTGACCGCTTTATGACTTGTGGACTTCAACTCCCAGAATTCCTCAGTCAGCATGGCTCAGCTTGGAAACTCTCCCTTTCCCCTCAGCATGGCTGGCTCAGGAATTCTGGGAGTTGAAGTCCACGAGTCATAAAAGAGCCAAGGTTGCCTACCCCTGGTCTATATTCTACTGCAGGGGTCTGCAACCTTGGCCGCTTTACGACTTGTGGACTTCAACTCCCAGAATTCCTGAGCCAGCCATGCTGAGGGGAAAGGGAGAGTTTCCAAGCTGAGCCATGCTAACTGAGGAATTCTGGGAGTTGAAGTCCACAAGTCATAAAGCGGTCAAGGTTGGGGACCTCTGTTCTGCTGCCTTGCCCTGTCTGTGTGCTGGGAGCAGTCTGGGAGGCTCTTTAGTTGGGCTGCTTACTTTGAGCTTTTTTTGCAGTTCTTGATTGGGATAATTTACTTCTTGGTTTATGGTCCTATGTTAATTTTGGAGTAAATCTATGCCCATCTGGGAGCTGACAGGAGTTTTGGTCTTTTTGTTCCGTTTTTGGCTTGTTGATTGTTATATTACTGCAAGTTAAGCCCCCTGGAAGGGAGGTGTAAACAGCGGCTACAAACCCAAGGCTAGGGCTAGGCAGCGTTGGCTCTTTTATGACTCATGGACTTCAACTCCCAGAATTCCTGAGCCAGCCATGCTGAGGGGAAAGGGAGAGGTTTCCAAGCTGAGCCATGCTGGCTCAGGAATTCTGGGAGTTGAAGTCCACGAGTCATAAAAGAGCCAAGGTTGCCTACACCCGCCCAAGGCCAAGGCATGGTACCTGTGAGTTTGCTCTTTACGCTTCGTAAGGAAGCAAAGAG
>NW_015389296.1:19208-20441 GCF_001527695.2 Protobothrops mucrosquamatus
CTGCGGCGAGGGGCCGCGGTCCGGAAGTCCATCCTAAGGAGTGCGTGATCTGACCATGACAAGGGCTCTATGATAATCTCCCCCATTTCCAGATCACTCTGCCACTGGCCAGAGACAAAAATTAGATCCAGTGTATGTCCTCCCGTGTGAGTGGGTGCATGAACTAATTGGGTCAAGTCCATGGTCGTCATGGAGGCCAGGAACTCCTGAGCCACCGCTGACGTCTCGCCCGCCGATATTTCCTCAAAGGATCTTAAAGAGGCAGAAAAGCATGCCCAGTTTTTCTTAATAGCCCCATGTCTCCCTCCCCCAAGCAGAGATCAACTCTGTAGAAATGTAGATGTAATAATCCATTCAGGAAGGTTGGAGCCCTCCAGGTAGAAGCTTAGGAAGACAAAGACACCTAAAACCTACATATCCCACCCAAACTCTAAGACAGGACATAATAGGATTAACCCACCACCACCAGAATGCCAGAAAGGCACACTCAGACTATGGTCAAAGTACATGACACAAGAAATACAAAGCCTTAAATAGGAACAGGAAACAACTTCAAGAGACCCAGAGGGTATAAAAACCCACTCCCTACATGTGCTCTCTCTCTTTTCTTCCAGAGCCATCTTTCTGTCTGGTTCTCCTCTTCAATAAACTGCAACCTTATTTCTAAAGCAGTCGCCATGTTGTTTATTCCCGGCATGGACTGGACCCCGATGAAGACTTTTCCTTCAACAGTGTGGCCCAGTTGCTGGCATGCTGCGGCCCAGTACCGGTCCATGGACCGGGGGTTGGGAACCCCTGAGCTAATTTTTTTTAAAGAAAATTTTATTGATTTTCTAGTTTTACATTTAAATATTTAAAAAGCAACGTGGTGGCTGAGTTAATTGATAATTCAATAACATACAGGTATCTTTAAAACAGATCTCAAACTGTTACATTAAATATTTCCTCTCTTTTCCTCTTAGTATTTACTGTCTCATATTTAAACTAATACAATTCTTATTATATCGATTAAATAAAAATAACTTTCTTACATTTATCAATAATTTTTAGTTTATATATATCCTAGTTATTTTAACATTCAATCTTTATAGACAATGTCCTAATTAGTTTTTCCCAATTTTTAGTTTCCCATTAATATTTAAATTTAACATTTAATATTTATAATTTCCAAGTTTTAAATAACCCCCGTTCCCTTTATCACAATTCATCACAAGATCTAATGTTCAGGATACA
>NW_015389296.1:21020-28487 GCF_001527695.2 Protobothrops mucrosquamatus
TAATAGTTTTTATTATTACAGCTAAGTAAAAACATATTTATTACATTCATCAATATATTTTTAGCTTATATATATATCTTAATTACATTTACATTTAACCTTTATAAGCAAATCAATATTCAAATTTAACTGTTAATATTTATACTTCCAAGTTTTAAATGACCAAGGTTTTCTTTATATCAACTCATAACAAAATCTAGTATTCAAAATACACATCTTATCTATTTGAGTATGTTCTATTTTAATTCTCACTGATAAGTCAAAACCCCAAGTTTCTTCAGTCTTATTCTAGCTTTCTTTCTTTGCCAAGTCGTCTTCCATGTCCGTGCTTTTAAGTCATCAAATAAATCTCGCTGTATTGTTATGTATGTTGTTTGAAGTAGAAAAAGCCATCCGGGCGCCATTTTTTTGAAAGGACTAACAAATCATCTATTTTTCCAACTCAACGTAGTTGTCGTGAGATGTTTATCTTCTCTTCAGTCTGTTCTTCTTCATCTTCAGGTTTCTTCTGGTTTATATAGAAAGTCTTTTCCCTTTTCCATGTTATCAGTTCCTTTTCTGGGTTTACCATTAACTGTGTTTGTTGATCAGTTGAATCTTCTGTCATAGTATTTAATTGTTCCACTTCTATTATATTCTCTGTAGTTGATTTTTTTAGTTGTAATCAAATTTTAGATTCGTATATCTAGGCTGACATTTTGTTCTTTTCTGTAACTCCTTATTTCATCAGTAGTTGTAAGAATAGTTTCATGAATTGCTTTCAACATAAAGAGAATCTGTTCCTAATTTTCCTACATGTTCTCTTAGTAATGTGTTAAGTTAAAAGCTTTACAATCAGTCGATGTAAAAAATATGTCACTGAGTATAGAACACAGCTGATATCTGTCAAGGTTACAAAAGTCTTATCTATAGTCTGGACTATAAGCCAAGTCTCTTTTAAGCAACAACAAGTTGTAACATCAGGTTTAGCCACAAGATGTCGCCTATACCAATTAGAGTTTCTTTTAAGTCCAAAATTTTTAAAATCTTTTCAATTTTACTTCTTTTTTATAAGTAAAAACCCAGATCTTCAATAAGAATAAAAAATCTTTTAGTCCACACATTTTAAAAAGATAAAAATCCAATTAGACTCAGGTTATTCTTGCAACGTTTTAAACGCCCCTGGATGTTTTCAGAGGGAGGGGTAGAATCTCCCTTTCCTCTCCACAGAGGGGAAAGTACTTTGAGCAGCTTATGCAGGTAGCAAAAATAGTTAGGATTTAAGAGAGGTAGATCTCACCCAGTCTCATCCGTGCTGCTTTATAGTTGCCTGATGGTAAATTTGACTTCGGCTGTCTGCAGCCTAGTGATGAGCCATATTTCTATGGCCAGTCTTTCGTCCACCGGTTTGGAGGGCTACCCCGGATCAAACTGAAGGGCTATCGTCCTCCCACGAGGATCCCCTCCTTGCTAGTTGCCCCTACAGGGCGATTTTCGACCCTTTCCAGGGTCCCCCAGCAGTGCAAAATAGGACGTGGAAGACAGAGCTCACCTTCCAGGCGTCTATGGTGACCGCATCGGCAAACCGGAAGCCCCCGAGCTAATCTGTTGCATATAGTGTATCAAGTCCCAGGCAACAATTGTTTAAATACAAATGTCAGTTATGTTTGCCTTATGCAGGTCTGCATTTTAACATCTCCAAATACTTCATACTTCTCTAGATTAAAACAAGTGTAGGGGCAATGGAATATTCTGCATAATGATGAAATCAACTGCAATAGGACATCCCTTATCCTGGTTTAAAGTCACATTTGGAATAACAAGCAAGTCTGCTTTATAAGTGGCTAAATGCTGATGTATAAAGGCTTCACATTTCAGGAAAATAACATTTGCTTATGAGGAACAGCCCTTCCCTACAAGAAAATCAGTTATTGGAATCAAGTCTAATGATATTTATTTCAAAAGGAAATGAATACAGGAAGTTCTCAACTTAGAAATACGATTCAGCCCAACATTTCTGTTGCTTAGCAATAGCACTTAAAACTTATGTACCACTTCACAGAGCTTTACAGCCCTCTCTAAGTGATTTAGAGTCAGCATATTGCCACCAACAAATCTGGCTCCTCATTTTACCAACCTCAGAAGGATGGAAGGCTGAGTCAACCTTGACCCAGTAAGAATCGAGTTGCCTGCAATCACCTGGCAGTCAGCAGGATTAACCTGCAGTACTGCATTCTAACCACTGTACCACTGCTGCTCCACAAGACAGTTAAGTGACATTCCCACACCTGAAGCCCTTATAAACAGTGGAACACTGACAGAGATATCCACTAAACGCCGCTGAAGATGTTACCTAACCTGGTAATGAAACATTCAGAAACCAACCCACAAGCTCGGAGAACTAACCTTCACCCTCATCCTACACCTGAGCTACAGATATTCGCCACTATTGCAAATGCTTGATTCATACTCCAGTTTCTAATCGTTTATGCCAGTTAAGCAAATCATTGCAGTTCTTAAGTGAATCATAGAACACAGAATAACAAATTGGAAAGTCCAATGCCTTACTTGAAGACATGACCCTATACCATTTCAGACAAATGGCTAGCCAGTCTTTTTTTGAAAGCCTTCAGTGATGGGGCATCTACATCTGAAGGCAAGGTGTTCCACAGGTTAACTTCTGTCACTGTTAGGAAGTTTCTCCTTAATTTCAGGTTGCTTCTCTTCTTGATTAGTTTCCATCCATTGGTTCTTGGCTTAGCTTCTGGTGCTTTGGAAAAGTTTCCCCCCCTCATCTTTCTGACAGCCCCTCAAATATGGTGTTTCTCCAATATGGATTCTTTTGAGAATTAAGTTGTCCTATTTCCACACTCCTGACATATATACATTTTATCCATTGTGGATTCTTTGAAGGATAATGGGCTCCCTTAATGAATCTCTTTCCACACTTCCTGCAGCAAGGTTATTTCTCTCCAGTGTGGATCCCCTCATGGCAATTAAGAGAACTTTGGAAAAGATTGCTCTTTTCAAACCCATTGTGCATTTACTGTATAAGCTTTCTCTTATGTGTGGATTCTTTCACGAAAAGATTTCCTTTATGAGCAAACTATTTTCCACAAATCTTATATTTATACGGTTTCTCCCATGTGGATTCGTTTATGAGAATTAAGATTTCCTTTCTGAATAAAGTCCTTTCCACAATCCATGCATTTATACAGTTTCTCCCCAGTGTGAATTCTTATATGACAATTAAGATGTCCTTTCTCAATAAAACCCTTTCCACACTCCAGGCATTTATATGGTCTCTCCCCTGTGTGGATCCTTTGGTGACGAGTCAGATGAGTGTTTCTAATGAAGCTCTTTCCACACTCTGTGCATGTATACATTCTCTCTCCTGTGTGGATCCTTTGATGGACGTTAAGGTCTCTCTTCACAAAAAAGCTCTTTCCACAATGATTGCAATTGTATTTTTTCTCTCTTTTGTGGATCCACTCATGACGATTAAGACTACGCCTGAAGTGGAAGCTCTTTCCACACTCTGTGCATGTATATGGTTTCTCTCCTGTGTGAATACTTTTATGAGAATTTAATTCTTCTATTAAAGCATACCCCTTTCCATATTTCTCACAACCACATGGTTTCTCAGCTATGTGGATCCTTTGATGACCATGAAGACTACGTTTGCTACAAAATCCTTTTCCACACACTGCACATTTATACGGTTTCTCTCCTGTGTGGATTCTTTCATGATGACTAAGATTTCCTTTCTGAGTAAACTGCTTTCCACACTCCAGGCATTTATAGGGTCTTTCCCCTGTGTGGATTTTTTCATGCATATTAAGGGCACTCTTGTTAAAGAATCTTTTTCCACACACTCTGCAACTATGTTTTTTCTCCCCTCTGTGGATCCTCCCATGGCAATTAAGAGAACTTTTGAAATGGAAGCTCTTTCCACACTCTGTGCATTTATAGGGTCTCTCCCCTGTGTGGATTCCTTTATGAGAATTAAGATGTGCTTTCCGAGTAAAGCTCTTTCCACACTCCAGGCATTTATATGGTTTCTCCCCTGTGTGGATCATTTGGTGACGAGTAAGAATCCTGTTGTTAAAAAAGCTCTTTCCACACTCCAGGCATTTATATGGTCTCTCCCCTGTGTGGATCCTTTGATGGATAACAAGGGCTCCCTTCTCAAAGAATCTCTTTCCACACTCCTGGCAGCTATAGTTTTTTTCCCCTCTGTGCCTCCTCTCATGGTAAGTAAGCCTACTCCTGAAATGGAAGCTCTTTCCACACTCTATACATTTATATGGTTTCTCCCATGTCTGGATCCTTTCATCAGAACTACGTTTTCCTATTAAATCAAAACCACTTTCATATTCCTCACAATTATATGGTTTTTCAGTTATGTGGATTCTTTGATAGCCATTAAAAGTAGCCTTGCTACTTAAGTTATTTCTATACTTTATGCATGTTTTAGTCTCTCTGCTCAGACTGGAATCATTTCCTAATATTACAGTGGTATGTGATTTATGTTTCCTATAAAGATTCTTAGGTAAATTAAGACAAAAGGAATGATGAGATGTGGAGGACCTTTCCCCTCCACCTTCTGAGTGAATTCTCTCTTGTCTTTTTGGATTCCCTTGATGGTCAAATGTCATTTCTCCTTCATAATTTGCTGTTTGCAGCAGCATTAACCCCTCCTGCTTCTCCTCCATTGCATCACCTGCTTGGAAAGAAGAAAACAGAAATCCCTGTTGGAATTTAGAATTGTGAAGGAGGGGGAGATAAGTTCTTGTGGGGTAAGGAGAACCAAGCCCCCCTTTTTGCTGTAGGGTCATTTCACCGAAATTGGCAGATGGATGTCAAGATTCAACTGCCGAAAGTATTTCTAGAAGAGAGAATTGGAGATTGTCCATATGAACTTTACACTGCTGATTTTTGTAAGCTGATAGCAAAACCTGTCCTTATGGAGCCGCTTGTGATCAGCTAAAAGTTGTGGGTTGCATTATGCTCTGAAATGTAAATGTAACTAAGCAAGGAGGGAAGCAACCTAGAACTAAGGAAAAACTTCCTGACAGTTAGAACAATTAATCAGTGGAACAACCTGCCTCCAGAAGTGGTGGTGGTGAACAGTGAAATTGAAAAGGGTAGGGTCTTTCACCCAAACTTCTTTTGGGCTTCCCAGATGCCTTTAAGAGTTGGCCATCTTTGAGAGCCTATAAAGTAGACTATTTGAAGCAGCCACATCCATCCTGGCGTCTGTGGGCCACATGCAGCCTTGGATAGCTAGTAAAGGGGTCCTGCAGACATTTGAATGCTACTAAATCATTATCTGGATTGGGTAGTGTTTCTTTTATAAATGCCTAATGGGTTGATGGATTAGTTTTTTATATTGAAACAAGAAATTATATGAGGTTTAGTAATGTTTAATAGTTTTTTTTCCAGTTTAATTGTTAAAAGAGGGATGGGTGGAAGTAGACTAAGTTGAAACGGTACTATATTAACTACTTACGTTATTAGGTATTTTTATTAATTTTTACTGGATCTTTGCTAAATAGTAAGAAGAGCTGAAGATTAGAGATGCGTTTGCAGAATATTGTGTGACATACAGAATGATGAACCATTTTGCTCTTATTTTAAAAGACAGAGACGAGTTGTTAATGTTGAACATACTTGTTGCAGATGAAGGGGAAAATTTCCTTCATATATATATACAAACATAGGTATGGAGATGCTTCTGTTTTCTAAAAAAAATTTTCTTTTTAGTATTACATTTGTGTGTTTTATCTGTTTAAGATAATCCTTAATAAAATTATTTATTTTAAAAAAACAGCTATCAAGGAGGAGGATCTTCTCCTCTTAAAAACATGCCAATCTGGGACTTCCGGTGCGCGGGGACTCCAGTCGCGTCTGGGGACTCGTCTCCAGTCCGGCCGGGTTTTCTGCGTCGGTAGACCCCCCCTAGTGGGTCGAAAGTCGCCCTGGAGGGGCGACCACCGAGAAGGAGGCTTGCTGGTGACTGCGGGAGAGCGGCAGCTTCTCCCGTGGCTCCAGTTATTTCCTTAGGGCCGACGGAGCGACAATCATCCTGTAAGATGGCCGATTATCCTGCTGCACCAGCCGAAGTCACAATTACAGCTAAGCGATATTAGACCCACAATGGAGGATCCGGGTGAAACCCTTTTAGCCCCTCTCTTTCCCCTACTTGGGTTTTTTTTGCCTGTAAAAACTTGGTTGGAATTATTTCCCCGTTTGGAAAAAGCAGCTTCTGTATGTGTGGGAAGAGAGGTGTTGAGAACAAATTTTTTTTAAAGACTACACTCTATTTTCAGTCATTTTGGGATACAGAAAAAAAACGCTTTTTCGAATTGTATTAGTAGCTAATATTGGAAGATTACTTCTTTCTCCACTCTTTCCTTTAAAAGTTAGAAAAAAGGGGGAAAAATGGTGTCTGGAAAAGATTTTTTATTTACTGAGGACATCTAGTGGTGAAAAGTCAATGTTGCAACTATTTTTGGGATAGAAGGACCTGACCTTCAAACTATTCCTGGATAAGCGGGTGCAGCTGTGGGAACTGAGGGGGTGGACACTGTTTAATTACAGCCCTCATTAAAAAAAGAAGAAAAAATAATAATAAAGAAAGGACTTTCCTTGATCACTTTTAAAATGGAGAAATTCTACTCTCACTTAAATTGCAAGCTTATACTGGAAAAGATCCATGAGGTTTCTGAAGAAATATGTGCTATAAGGAAAGGGATTACAACAGAACGAAGAGTCAACTCTACCCCAAACTTTCAAACTGACTTTCAGATTACATCTGTTTATTCTATAAACCAAAACATACCAAAAGAGGAATTAAGGGAAATTAAAGAGGAATTTGTTACAATGAAAGAGATTACCACAGAACTAAGAACCAGAGATTTTTCTTTAAATCTTAAAAGTGAGTTTCAGATTACACCTGACTATTCTACAAACCAAATTACACTAAAAGATGACTTTATTGAGGATACAGAGGAACGTATTTCACCCTACAAGCATCTTATCTATATTTTTGAGGATCAGAAAAAGCAAAGATTGGCCTTCCGGTGGCAGGCGACTTCGTTGGTCGCAGCTGTTTGCTGCCTCCCGCCTGTTTCGCGTAAAAGCCGTTTTGACAGCCAGTACCAGCTGTCAAACGGCCTGATACCTTTCCCCTGGGCATAAGGGGATAGGTGAGCTGCCCGGGGTAGGAGTTGAGTTCCCGAGTCGTCCTATATGGACGATGTAGGTGAGAACTCCTCCGGAGCCCTGAGGATTCTCCGCGATCCAGGACGCCTTCGCTTTGGCGAAGCTAGAAGCCGCCGCCACTGCTGCAACTTAAAGTTAACTGTGAGTTTTATTTGTAAGCAGACGAACCAACCTTGGAAGCTTGTTTTTTATTTTGGACTCTACTCTAACTTGGATAATAAGTTCTTCCCCGTACTTGTGTTGGATGGAGGAAAAGTGAAT